>NW_007168983.1:0-957 GCF_000164805.1 Carlito syrichta
ATCATACTGCATAATCTCTCTCTCTTTCTCTCTCTCTCTCTCACACACACACACACACACACACACACACACACACACACACAGCTCTTACGTCCTCATCTGAGGAGACAGACACTCACCAAGGTTTTTTTCTTGAGGCTGTGTTCACTACCTTTCTTCCAGTCTCCAGGAGGTGCTGTCTCAAAAACTGCATATCAATAAAAATAAATCTGAAGAAAGTGGATTGGATGTACCCACTGGATTATCATTTGCAGGGACAGAAAAGGGCAGAACTGAACTCAAAGTCTTATCTGACTTGTGCCGACAAACTTACATATGAAAGGTCATTGGAATACAATTGGGTACCCTCTTGCATTGGCATTGGGTTTTTCGAGCATGTCCTCTGTGTTACTCAAGGGCCACCCATCCACCCATCAGAACTCTGTGTCTTGAAGATGAACCACTCCGTGAGCAGCCGCGGGAGCACTCGAGAGCTTGTCAGCGATGCAGAAACCCAGGTTCCCCCAGGCCCACGGAGCCAGGACCTGAACTCTCTCAGAGGATCCCGGGAAGGACTGCCCCACAGCTCAGGTTTCCAGGCCTGCCTTGTAGATCAATGCTTACTCGGATCGTTTCAGAGAAAAATGGCGCTGTGTATTTCTTTGTGACAGGCTCATACAATGAATGCTAAAACAGAAGTGAATGCGAATTTTTAGTTATAGTTGTGGATGCTTTCCTGAAATGTGTGTTTATAGTCAGTGCTTTACACAGATTGTTTATTTTATATTCTACAAGAATGATAAAAAATGCATTACGATGTTCCTCTAGTTCCACTGTCCAAGACAACTCAAGAGTTATTCTGGGGACAGGCTACTTTAGGGATTAGTTTAGCATGTAAGTACTTAATTATTTAATGTCTACTTACATATTGTCATCGTATAGTGCTTTGTCCTTGATAAAATAGAAATGAGTTTTACT
>NW_007168984.1:0-402 GCF_000164805.1 Carlito syrichta
AAACTCCTTGTAGAGACAAGGAACTTCTTCCTAATATTATACCCACTATTCCATCCGGGAGAGGGCCCTTCACTCCTGTTGGAATTGGGGTAACTGGAACATCTGGAGTTAATATTGTTGTGGTGGAGGAATGGAGGTCCAGTCCTGTGTTCCCTGGGGTGGCTCTGATGAGTTCTGAGATGGGACAAAGGGAACAAATGGGTTCATGCTGGAAGCTGTCCCTATTATTATTTGGGGTCGGGGCCAGCCCCTCTGCCCATTTCCCAGAATCAGCACCGTAGATCGTTGTTTAGTTAACAGAGTGCCATTTTTATGAAATTTGGATTTGCAATCCCTAGCCCCATGAAATCCTTTCTGACACCTGGGACACAGAGACTTTGGTCGAGAGCTCTCATTAGGCTG
>NW_007168985.1:0-896 GCF_000164805.1 Carlito syrichta
TCGCCGAGAGCAGCCACTGCTGTCCAGTCTGGGGGACAGAGTGAGACTCCAACTCAATTAAAAAAAAAATAATAATAATAATGCCTCAATTCATAAAGAAGGGGGAATTCTGAGTTTAATGTGAAACTTGTAAGTTTGTCCTCAGACTTGATTCAGATTTTCTCTTCTAATTAAAGACCGATGAGAACTCCATTATGAAATACTCATAATAAACCGTTATAAAATGGGAGTGTAGCCAGGCTCAGTGGCTCAGCCTGTAATCCCGTGCTTTGGGAGGCTGAGGTCAGCGAATTGCCTGAGCCCACAGGTTCGAGAACTGCCTGGGCAACTTGGCAAGACGTCATCTCTACAATAATAAAAAAACCAACTGGGCATGGTAGTGCGCATCTGTAGTTCCAGCTCCTTGGAAGGCTGAGGCGGAAGGATGGCCAGAGCCCAACAGGTCGAGGCTGCGGTGGCCAGGAGCGGCCACTGTACTCCAGTCTGGGTGACAGAGTGAGACTCCAACTCAATAAATAAATAAATAAATAAATAAATAAATAAATAAATAAATAAATAAATAAAATGGGAAGTGTGTGAAGACAATAAGCATTGTGCCAAAAAAGAAAAACACTTTTTGGCTTACTTTTCAGATATTATTGTGAAAATCTGAAGGGATAACAAATCCTGTCACTTACCTGTGATTGATTATAATTAAAAGTCAGAAAAGTACTTTTTTTTTTTTAAGGAGAATTTACTCCATACAAAAGATTGTCCTCTGATAGCATGGCAGATAGATTTTGTGTCTGGCAATTTTCTCAGCACTTCATTTACTTCAAGGACTCATCTTTTAAAGTTGGATTTTTAACAGTTATATTTGTCATTGGAATAAAAGTGATAAAACTATTTTTTTTTTA
>NW_007168986.1:0-601 GCF_000164805.1 Carlito syrichta
TAAATAAATAAATAAATAAATAAATTAAATAAATAAATAAATAAATAAACAAAATGGGAAGTGTGTGAAGACAATAAGCATTGTGCCAAAAAAGAAAAACACTTTTTGGCTTACTTTTCAGATATTATTGTGAAAATCTGAAGGGATAACAAATCCTGTCACTTACCTGTGATTGATTATAATTAAAAGTCAGAAAAGTACTTTTTTTTTTTTAAGGAGAATTTACTCCATACAAAAGATTGTCCTCTGATAGCATGGCAGATAGATTTTGTGTCTGGCAATTTTCTCAGCACTTCATTTACTTCAAGGACTCATCTTTTAAAGTTGGATTTTTAACAGTTATATTTGTCATTGGAATAAAAGTGATAAAACTATTTTTTTTTGAGTTGGAGTCTCACTCTGTCTCCCAGGCTGGAGTGCAGTGGCATGCTCAGAGCCACTGCAGCCTCGACCTGCTGGGCTCAAGGCATCCTTCTGCTTAGCCTTCAAAGTAGCTGGTATAGCCTGCTTGGTGGCTCAGCCCGTAATCCTGCGCCTTTGGGAGGCTGAGGTGAGTGGATTGCCTGAGGCCGCGGGTTCAAGACCCGCCTGGGCTACTTGG
>NW_007168987.1:0-797 GCF_000164805.1 Carlito syrichta
ACACAGTGACCATAATAATAACAGACTTCCTCGTGGGCAACCCCCTGAAGTGCCCTCCCACTCTGGGAGCTTTTCTGTCCTCTCAATAAATTCTGCTTAAACAAAAAAGTCTGCTTTATTCAGTGGATTTTTGAATGACTACGTATCCCTGGAGAACTTTTTGGATAGTTGTGAACACCTTGTTTCCTTCTGTTCTTGGGAATGAAACCACCATGTCTGCCACATTTGGCAGAGCACTATACACAAGTCCTTGAAATCTAAGGATTGCTCCGTAGTCAACGTCCCTCCCATTATGATGTCAAAGTTCTGAGGCTGATATCATAAATGGCAATCTAACTTGCTTGTTTCCCTGACTGCTTACATCTATGAATTTAAAATTTAGACTTTTAGTCAATCTACAGATACATTGAATTAACCATTAATTAACACCTTTCTTCTCAGACCTGGAAATTACATTAAAGTATTCATATGAAACCCTAAACAGTCATGAATAGCCAAAAGAAACCTTATCAAAAGAAACAAAGCAGGAGCTATCACTCTTCCAGATTTCAAACACTGCTATAAGTTTACCATAAGCAAGACAGCCTGGGATTGGTACAAGAATAGGTACATAGACCAATGGATCAGGAAAGAGATTGAAATCCCAAATTCTCAACCAACTCTTCTTTGAAAAATCTTTCAAGGCCCATTGGGGAGTATAGAACATATTCAATAAATGGTGCTGGGAATAGTCAGATTATAAGCACAATATTGAAACAGAACCTCTAACTATCACCATAACATTAACTCTAAATGGA
>NW_007168988.1:0-3471 GCF_000164805.1 Carlito syrichta
TAGCTAGCCAGGTGTTTAGCCAGATCACTTAACACGCTGACTTAACTAGCTATCCAGCTGGCAAGCCAGCTGACTTAATTAGCTAGCTACCTGCATCACAAGGTGGTTAGACAGCTGAATTTGCTAACTGATTTAACCAACTAGACAGCTGGCTAGAGAGCTGAGTTAACTATGTGGCTAGTCAGTTGGCTAGCCACTAGAATTAACTAATTGAATTAACAAGCTAGCCAGCTGGATAGGCAGCTGACTCAACTACCTGATTTAAATAGTTAGCCAGCTAGTTAGCCAGCTTACTTAACTAGCTGACATCCTTAGCTAGCCAGTTGACTAGCCAGCTGACTTAGGTAGCTACCTATGTATCCCTCTGGCTTGCCAGTTGACTTAAGAACATAGCTACCTAGCAAAACAGCTGGCTAGCCAGCTGACTTAAATAGTTAGCTACCCAGATAGGCAGCTGGCTAGCCAGCTGACTTAACAAGCTGATTAACTAGCTAACCAGCTCACTCAACTAGCTGATTTAACTAGCTAGTTTTCTAAATAGCCAGATAACTTAACCATCTGAAATAACTAGCTAGCTAGCCGACTTAACTAGCTGACTTAACTGGCTAGTCAGCTGACATAAATGACTGACTAAACTAGCTAGCTACCTAGCTAGCAGCTGACTTAACTAACTGAAATATCTAACTAGCCAGCTGTCTAGCCATCGGCATTGACTAGTTTTTTGACTAGCATGTGAGCAGGCTAGCCAACTGACTTATCGAGGTGACTAGAAAGCTAGAAAGCTAGAAAGCTAGCAAGCAGGCTGAATTAACTACTTGATAAACGAGCTAGGCAATTGGCCAGCCAGTTGCCTAAACTAGCTGACTTAACTAGTTATCCATCTGGGTAGTCAGCTGACTTATTTAGGTAACTTAACTCTCTAGTCATACAGCTGACTTAAGAAGCTGACTTAACTAGCTAGCCAGCTGGTTAGCTAGCTGACTTAATTGCCTAGCTACATAGCTAGCCATCTGGCTAGACAACTGACTAAACTAGCTGACTTAACTAAGTAGCCAGCTGGCTAGCCAGGAGACTTAACTAGCTAGCTACATAGACAGACAGCTGGATAGCCAGCTGACTTAACTAGCTGACATAATTAGATATCTGATTGCTAGACAGCTGACTAAACTAGCAACCTACATAGCTAGACCACTGGCTTGCCAGCAGACTTAACTACCTAACTACCTAGCTAACCTGCTGGCCAGCAAGCTGACTTTACTAGGTGACTTAACTAGCTACCAGCTTACATTAATAGCTGACTTCGCTAACTAGTTACCTACCTAGTCAGCTGACTTAACTAACTGCTTTAACTAGCTAGCTCCTTAGCTAACTATCATATGGTTAGCTGACTTAACTAGCTGACTTAACTAGCTAGCTAGCTGACATATCTAGCTGAATTAACTAGCTAGCTACCTTGCTAGCCAACTGACTTAACTAGCTGAAATAACTTGCGAGTCAGCTGTCTACACATTTGATGTAACAAGCTTTTTAATGGCTAGCCAGCTGGCTAGACAACTGACTTAATGAGCTGACTTAACTAGTTAGCCAGCTGGTTAGCCAGCAGACTAAACTAGCTGATTAAATAGCTTGCCAGCTGGCTAACCAGTTTATTTAATGGCCTAGCTACCAAGATAGCCAGCACCCTAGACAGCTGACTTAACTAGCTGACTTAACGGCATAGCCAGCTGGCTAGCCAACAGACTTAACTAGATAGATACCTAGCTAGACAGCTGGAAAGCCAGGTGAATTAACTAGGTGACATAACAAGATAACCTCATGGCTTGCCAGCTCACTTAACTAGCTACCTACCTGCATAACCCACTGGCTTGTCAGCTTAGTTAACTACCTAACTACCTAGCTAACATGCTGGCCAGTGAACTGACTGAACTGTGTGAATTAACTAGCTATCCAGCTTGCTAGCCAGTTGATTTAACACACTAGCTACCCTGCTTTGCAGCTGGCTAGAAAGCTGACTTAACTAAATGACTTAATTAGCTAGCTAACTAGCTAGCCAAATAACAACTAGATAGCTACCCTCATAGGCAGTTGGCTAGCCAGCTGATTTAACTAACTGAATTAACCAGCTAATCACCTAATTAACTAGCTGACATAACTAGCTAGCTACCTAGTTCTCCAGCTGAGTTAACTAGCTGATTTAACTAGCTAACTACCTGGCTAGCCAGCTGGCTAGTCAGCTGACTCAACTATCTGATATAATTAGCTAACCAGTTGGATGGAAGGCTGTATTAACTAGCTGACTTAACCAGCTCTTCAGCTAACTTGCCAGCTGACTTAACTAGGTAGCTACCTAGCCAGTCAGCTGGGAAGCCAACTGAATAATCTAGCGGACTTAACTGGCTAACCAGCTAGCTAGCCAGCTAACTTAACCAGCTTCCTACCTAGCCTGCCAGCTGACTAACCATCTGACATAGCTAGACTTAATCAGGTAGCCAACTGTCTAGTAGGCTGACTTAACTACTTAGCCATCTAGTCAGTCAGCTGGATAACAAGCTCACTTAACTAGAAAGCTACCTATGTAGCCTGCTGTCTTGCCAGCTGACATAACTACCTCGTTACCTAGCTACCCAGCTTGCTAGTGAGCTGATATAACAAGGTTACTTAACTAGCTAGCTAACTGGCTAGACAGTTTGCTAAATTAGTTAGCTACACAGCTAGACAGCTGGTTAGCCAGCTGAGTAAACTCGCTGACTTAAATAGCTAGCAAGCTGATTTAACTAGCTGAAATAACCAGCTAGCTACCTAGCTAGCCAGTTGGCTTTACAAGCTGGCTCATGTAGCTAGCTCCCTAGCTAGCTATCTAGCTAGCTAGCTGACTAAACTAACTGACATAACTAACTAGTTAGCTGACATAACTAGCTGACTCATATAACTAGCTTCCTATCTAGCCAGCTGATTTTACTAGCTGAAAAAATTATCTCGCCAGAAGGATAGCTATCTGATTTTAATAGCTTTTTAACTAGCTAACCTGCTCGATAGTCAACTGACTTAATGAGCTGTCTTAACTAGTTATGCAGTTGATTGCCAGCAGACCTAACTAGTTGATTTAAACAGCTAGTCTGCTGCCAAGCCAGCTGATTTAACTAGCTGACTCTGTATCTATCCAGCTTGCTAGCCAACTGACTTACATAGCTGATTTAAGCTAGCAAGTTAGGTAGCCAGCTCATTTAACTGGATAACTACCTACCTATCCAACAGGCAAACCAGCTGACATAACCAGCTGACTTGAACTGCTAGCATCCTGGCTAGCAAGTTGACTTAACTAGGTAGCTACCTAACTAGCCAGCTGGGCCAGACACTGACTAAACCAGCTGGTTTAATCAGCTAGTCAGTCGGATAGCCAGCTGACTTACTCACTGACATTGCTAGCAGCCAGGTAGCTATCTAGCTAAGTAACTAGTTAGTTACCTACCT
>NW_007168989.1:0-633 GCF_000164805.1 Carlito syrichta
TGCTGGCCAGCGAGCTGACTTTACTAGGTGAGTTAACTAGCTACCAGCTTACATTAATAGCTGACTTCTCTAACTAGTTACGTACCTAGTCAGCTGACTAACTAACTGCTTTAACTAGCTAGCTCATTAGCTAACTATCATATGGTTAGCTGACTTAACTAGCTGACTTAACTAGCTAGCTAGCTGACATATCTAGCTGAATTAACTAGCTAGCTACCTTGCTAGCCAGCTGACAACTAGCTGAAATAACTAGCTAGTCAGCTGTCTACACATTTGACGTAACAAACTTTTTAATGGCTAGCCAACTGGCTAGACAACTGACTTAATGAGCTGACTTAACTAGTTAGCCAGCTGGTTAGCCAGCAGAGTAAACTAGCTGATTAAATAGCTTGCCAGCTGGCTAACCAGCTTATTTAATGGCCTAGCTACCAAGATAGCCAGCACCCTAGACAGCTGACTTAACTAGCTGACTTAACGGCATAGCCAGCTGGCTAGCCAACAGACTTAACTAGATAGATACCTAGCTAGACAGCTGGAAAGCCAGGTGAATTAACTAGGTGACACAACAAGATAGCCTCATGGCTTGCCAGCTCACTTAACTAGCTACCTACCTGCATAACCCACTGGCTTGTT
>NW_007168990.1:0-893 GCF_000164805.1 Carlito syrichta
AAGTCAATCTATATTAAATATTGTATTTCTTTAAATATTGTTATTTGTCATAATGATATTTGATGCCAAAAATATCATGTGTAGTAATATGTGTTTAGATTCTTATGCTAAATTAAAAAAAAAGTAATATTGATAGAACCTTCTTTTCAGACCTGTGTCATTTATACATTTCACTGGATAGTTTTGCTATTAAAACTATCTACCATAAACCAATGACTGACTATTTTACTTGGTAGTCCTCAGCTGACAGAATATGGCCAGTAAATCAGACCGTGTTAAAGAATACACTCATTGTAAAAAATAATATGACAAAGGAAGGAATAAATGAGTAGAGAAAAGTTAGCTGTGACTGGAGAGGAGTTGGGAATGGGGAGAAGGAAGGTCAGCAGATCAAAGAGGATGGAACACTCCAGAAAGTAGAAGGACTTATTGTACTAACCTGAGGATGCTGAGAAGATGAATGAAATGTGCACAATTTGCTTTGAACTCCCTGCTCAGGAAAGCAGATGCCAAGTAAAATGAAATTCTATTCATTGTGTTTCTTACCAGGCATACAAAAAGACCACTTAGTCATTTCAATCATTGAACAAAGCTCTATTATCAAAATGAAACTATATCTGCCTTCACCCAAAGTATTTTTATATATAGCAAAGTGATTTAAACCAATGGATATAATTTTAAGAGGGATTATTATATTAATTATTCCACACCTATGAGTGGCAGTGGAATACTGAATGAAGACAGTTAACTGCTTGAATTCCAAGGAATAGAAGAATGGTAAAGAATGAAATGTTATTATTATTATTATTATTATTATTATTTGAGTTGGAGTTTCACTCTGTTGCCCAGACTGGAGTGCAGTGGCCGCTCCTGGCCACCGCAACCTCGACATG
>NW_007168991.1:0-960 GCF_000164805.1 Carlito syrichta
CAACCCACTCACCCCAGCTTCCCAAAGGCGCAGGATTATAGGTTGAGCCACCAAGCCCGGCTAGCTCGGCATCTTTTACATCACAAGGGGCAGCCATTGTTCCACATAGAAATGGATTCCAGGCAGACTGGTGTGCCACCTCCAACCCTCAGGTAGTAAAGGAGTGAAACCCAGGACTGGCCCTGATGCTAGGAGTTGGAGGAAGCATTCGAATAATTGAAATGGTAAAAGAGTTTGCTGATCACAGAAAATGTCCAGGACCAAAAGAGGAATGGTGTCAGGAGAAAGTGCAGAAAGAGAAGGAGGCCAGAATCAGATAATCACAATTTGTTGGTGACTGACATATTAGGATTGAAGGTAAAATTGTTTTCCTCTATTATCCCTGGTTGGATCTCTCTGGCTTGGTTATTGTGTCAGCATCTCTTCTTCCTCACCTGAGGATTAGAGGTAACCCATCTGTTTGTATTGGACTCATTTCCACATGGGACACCCCCTTGTGATGTAGAAGCCACTGCATTGTCCTGTTACCACACCACCCTACTGGGCAATCTCTGCCCCCTACTTTCATTTTTCTATTCCATTCTTTCTAGAGTAGAGCCACTAAAATCTGAGGTGAAAATAAATTTACTCATGTCATGGCCTCTCCTTTGTTACTTCATTCAACATGTCCAAACTCTGGATGCAATAGCCTTGGTCTTATTTCTTAACTATTTATATTCTTGTCTCAGGTATAAAGAGCTATCTTAAAAACTTTTGGACAAAAAGCAATATTTGATCCAACAGGAGTAGTTGAGTATCTTTTGTTTTGTTCTCTGAGACATTTTTTTAAAAAAAATGTGAATCTTCTCTGAGACCTTTATGAAGACATATTAAGGAATTTCTGTGGCAGACTATGTTACTGTCAATCCTACAACTTTTCCCTCATAATCTGCTAATGTTTTAATCAAGAGATCCCACATT
>NW_007168992.1:0-852 GCF_000164805.1 Carlito syrichta
TATTTATATTCTTGTCTCAGGTATTAAAAAAGCTATCCTAAAAACTTTGGACAAAAAGCAATAGTTGATCCAACAGGAGAAGTTGAGTATCATTGTTTTGTTCTCTGAGACCTTTTTTTAAAAAAAATGTGAATCTTCTCTGAGACCTTTATGAAGACATATAAGGAGTTCTGTGGCAGACTATGTTAACTGTCTATCCTACAACTTTCCTTCATAATCTGTTAATGTTTTAATCAAGAGATCCCACATTTTGTGCAAGGTAGCAACAAACCCAACATCAAGGCATGGATTATGGTCCAAGCTGGTGGTTCTCGGCTGGGGCTGGGGCTCATAATTTCAGCCCACCCTACTCAGTTGCATTTGGCAATGTCTGAAGACATTTTGAGTTGTTACAATTTGGAGGTAGCAAAGGGTGCAACTTGTCACTGCCATCAACTGGGAAGAAGCCAGGGATGCTGCAAACATTATAAAGTGCACAGGGTTGTCTCACAATGAATAATCAAACCTTAAATGAGGAAATCTGGTCTAAGCCATGTATGATAACTTTGATCCTTAAATTTCAGCCTTCTTTGAAGCTATAGGTGATCATACATTATGGATTGAATAGTGTCCCCTAAAAAAACAAATATTGAAGACCTAACTCCTAATGTGGCTATATTTGGAGGTAGATAAATTAAGATTAAATTAGGTCACATGGGGTGGAGCTAATGTGATTCCACTGGGAGGAAGGGACACCAGAGTTTCCTGTCTCCACATGCACACAGAGGAAAGACCATGTAAGGATGTCTATAAGTCAGAAAGGGGTCCTACAAACTGACATCGATGGCACCTTAATGTTAGATTTGGAGCCTT
>NW_007168993.1:0-851 GCF_000164805.1 Carlito syrichta
TTTTTTTAAAAAAATGTGAATCTTCTCTGAGACCTTTATGAAGACATATAAGGAGTTCTGTGGCAGACTATGTTAACTGTCTATCCTACAACTTCCCTCATAATCTGTTAATGTTTTAATCAAGAGATCCCACATTTGTGCAAGGTAGCAACAAATCCAACATCAAGGCATGGATTATGGTCCAAGCTGGTGGTTCTCAGCTGGGGCTGGGGCTCATAATTTCAGCCCACCCTACTCAGTTGCATTTGGCAATGTCTGAAGACATTTTGGGTTGTTACAATTTGGAGGTGGCAAAGGGTGCAAATTGTCACTGCCATCAACTGGGAAGAAGCCAGGGATGCTGTAAACATTATAAAGTGCACAGGGTTGCCTCACAATGAATAATCAAAACTTAAATGAGGAAATCTGGTCTAAGCCATGTATGATAACTTTGATCCTTAAACTTCAGGCTTCTTTGAAGCTATAGGTGATCATACATTATGGATTGAATAGTGTCCCCTAAAAAAACAAATATTGAAGTCCTAACTCCTAATGTGGCTATATTTGGAGGTAGATAAATTAAGATTAAATTAGGTCACATGGGGTGGAGCTAATGTGATTCCACTGGGAGGAAGGGACACCAGAGTTACCTGTCTCCACATGCACACGGAGGAAAGACCATGTAAGGATGTCTATAAGTCAGAAAGGGGTCCTACAAACTGACATCGATGGCACCTTAATGTTAGATTTGGAGCCTTCAGAACTGTGAGAAAAAAAATTTGTGTTGTTTCAGCCATCCAGTGAATGATATTTTGCTATGGCAGACCATACAGATTAATAAACCATGTGATTCAGTTCTAGCTCAGAAGATG
>NW_007168994.1:0-782 GCF_000164805.1 Carlito syrichta
CCTGGTTAGTCAGCCAACTTAAATAGCCAGCCAGCTGGTTGGACAGTGAAATAGCCAGCCAGCTTAAAGAGCCAGACACCATGTTGGTCAGCCAGCTAGCCAGTCAACTTAACTAGCTGGCCACCTACCTGACCAGTCTGCTAAATCGCTGGATTAACTTGCCAGACACCTAACTATCCAGCTGGCTAACCAGCTGTCTTAACTAGCTGACCCAACTATATAGACATCCGACTAACCAGCTGGCTTAACTAGCGAACCACCAAGTGAGCCAGATGACTAACCAGCTCAATTAACTTGCTGACTAAACTAGCTAGCACGTCGGCTAGCTAGCTGAGTTAATTAGCTAGCTACCTACCTAGAGAGGTGGCTAGAAAGCTGACTTAACTAACTAACTTAACCAGCTAGCCAGCTGGCAAGCCAGCTGACTTAACTCTCTAGCTACCTAGTTAGCCAGATGGCTAGCCACTTGAATTAACTAGCTGATTTAACAAACAAACCAGTTGGCAAGCCAGCTGACTCAACTAGTTGACTTAACTAGTTAGGCAGCTGGCTAGCCAGCTGACTTAAATAACTGACTCCACTAGATAGCCAGGTGGCTAGCCAGCTGACTTAATTATCTAGCTACCTATGTAATCCGCTCACTTGCCAGCTGAATTAAGTACCTAATACCTAGCTAACCTGCTTGCTAACAATCTAACTTAACCAGCCAGCTGACTATTTAACTACCTGCCCAGATTTCTAGCCAGTTTAATTAACTAATATGCTACATAGCAGGCCAGCTG
>NW_007168995.1:0-2274 GCF_000164805.1 Carlito syrichta
TAAACTAGCTAGCACGCCGGCTAGCTAGCTGAGTTAATTAGCTAGCTCCCTACCTAGAGAGGTGGCTAGAAAGCCTCACTTAACTAACTGACTTAACCAGCTAGCCAGCTGGCAAGCCAGCTGACTTAACTCTCTAGCTACCTAGTTAGCCAGATGGCTAGCCACTTGAATTAACTAGCTGATTTAACAAACAAACCAGTTGGCAAGCCAGCTGACTCAACTAGTTGACTTAACTAATTAGGCAGCTGGCTAGCCAGCTGATTTAAATAACTGACTCCACTAGATAGCCAGGTGGCTAGCCAGATGACTTAATTATCTAGCTACCTATGTAATCCGCTCACTTGCCAGCTGAATTAAGTACCTAATACCTAGCTAACCTGCTTGCTAACAAGCTAACTTAACCAGCCGGCTGGCTATTTAACTACTTGCCCAGCTTTCTAGCCAGTTTAATTAACTAGTATGCTGCATAGCAGGCCAGCTGTCCTTCCAGCTGAATTAACTAGGTGATTTATCTAGCCAGCCAGGTGTCTAGCCAGCTGACAATTAGCAAACTACCTTACCTAGCCAGCTGGCTAGTCATCTGACTTAACTCGGTGACTTAACTAACTAGCCAGGTTGCTAGACAGTTGACATAATTAGCTAGCTACCTAGCTTGCAAGCTGGCTAGCTAGTTGACTTAACTAGCTGACTTAATTAGCTAGCTAGCTGACATATCTAACTTACTTAACTAGCTAGCTTCCTAGCTTGCTTGCTGACTTAACTATCTGAAATAACTAGTTAGCCTGCTGGCTACCCATCTGACATAAATAGCTTTTTAACTTGCTAGCCAGCTGAATAGACAACTGAATTAACGTGCTGACTTAACTAGCTAACCAGCTGGTTAGCCAACTGATTAAATTAGGTGACTTACCTAGCTAGCCAGCGTCTAGCCACCTGACTCAATTGCCTAGCTACCTAGCTAGCCAGCAGCCTAGCCAGCTGATTTAATTACATGACTTAACAATGTAACCAGCTGACTAGCCAGCAGACTCAACTACCTATCTACCTAACTAGACAGTTGGATAGCCAGTTAACTTAACTAGCTGGCATGACTAGGTAGCCTAAAGGTTGGACAGCTGACTTAAGTAGCTACCTACCTACATAGCCGCTGCCTTGCCAGCTGACTTAAGTAATAACTACCTAGCTAACCTGCTGGTCAGCGAACTTACTTAACTAGGTGACTTGACTAGCTAGTCAACTGGGTAGTCAGCTGGATTAACTAGATAGCTACCCCGATAGGCAGTTGGCTAGTCAGCTGTCATAACTAATTGTCTTAACTAGCTAGCAAGCTGACATAAATAGCTGACTTAACTACCTAGCGATCTAGTAGCCAGCTGACTTAATTACATGAGTTAAGTAGCTAGCTACCTAGCTAGAAAGCTGGATGGCCAGCTGACTTAACTAGCTGACATAACCAGTTAGCCAGTTGGATAGCCAACTGACTTAACTAGCTAACTTAACTAGCTAGCAAGCTGACATAACTAGATGACTAAACTAACTACCTACCTAGCTATGCAGCTAGCTTAACTAGGTAAAATACCTAGCTAGCCAGATGGCTAACCATCTGAATTAACGAGCTTTTTGACTACCTAATCAGCTGGATAGCCAACTGAATTAATGAGTTTACTTAACTAGCTAGCCAGCTGGTTGCCAGCTGACTTAACTAGCTGACTTAACCAGCTAGTCAGTTGGCTAGCCAGATGACTAAACAAGCTGGCTACCTATATTGCCAGCTGGCTAGCCAGCTGACTAACCTAGATGACTAAAGCTTGCAAGCGGGCTAGCCAGTTCACTTAACTATCTTGCTAACTACCTAGCTAGCAGGCTAGCCAGCTGAATTAACTAGGTGCATTGAAGAGATAGCCTGCGGGCTAGCATGCTGACTTATCTAGCTAGCTACCTACGTAGCCAGCTGGCTAGACAGCTGACTAAAATAGATGTATTAACCAGCTAGCAAGTTGGCTATCAGCTGACAACTCGCTGACATCACTAGCTACTCAAGTAGCTATCTAGCTGACTTAACTATCTAGTTAACTACCTTGCAAGCTGGCTAGCCAGTTCTTTTATCTAGCTGAATTAACCAGATAACCAGCTAGCTAGTCAACTGACTTAACTAGCTCGCTACCAAGCTAGCTAGCTGGATAGCCAGCTGACTTGACTAGCTGACTTAACCAGCTAGCTACCTAGATATCCAGCTGAATTAAATAGCTAACTAGCTAGCTACGTAGCTAGCCA
>NW_007168996.1:0-806 GCF_000164805.1 Carlito syrichta
CCGGACACCGCACCCTCGACCCGCTGGGCTCCGCCGATCCTTCAACTTCAGCCTTCTAAGTAGCTCTAAATACCGGAGCGTGCTACCACGCCCGGCTAATTTTTGGATGTATTGTAGAGATGATTCTTGCCCGTTTCTCTTTTCTAATGTCATATTTGTGTGCGATCTGGAAACTCCAATTTCGTATCACATTGGAGATTTGTTATCAGAAGCTACATCCTTCCTTAACTGCCTCCTGCTTCCCGTTCCGGTCATGGCCCTCCCGCGGAACTTGCTCCATGACACCTGGGTGACTGACTGTCAGTCTGGTATGGCTCCAGGTCCCTCCTTTCCTGGGCACTGCTCTCAAGAGCAGCCTTCACTGGATCAGGCTTAGCTCCTAGACCTCACACCTTCTTCTGTGTAATGGTGTGAAAGAGCTCCATGGAGCTCATGCTGGCACAAGAGCAAAAGATACAACATACTCAAGTCCAAGTGTCTCTATTATTATTCTATGCTATTCTGCCATAGAAGTTCAGTCGACGTTTGAACTCCCATGTAGGATAATTAATCAGGACCCAGGCTCGAATCACTTGACAGTGGGGCCTTCGACCCATTGTGTTTGAGGAAATAGGGAGGAGCAGCAAGAAAGGAAAATGGGAAAGCTTGATAGGATTGGCCTTCTTTGAAATTATGGGAAGCAATGTGGAAGATATATTTGAAAGCATTAGAACACTTCACTGAGAATAAAAGACTTCTTTAGTTCTTTTTCAGTAAACCTCTTTGGATTTCCCCCTGATTCCATCCAGTGGCGTCATTAGTCTTTA
>NW_007168997.1:0-806 GCF_000164805.1 Carlito syrichta
GTAACCTCTTTGGATTTTCCCCCTGATTTCCATCCAGTGGCGTCATTAGTCTTTACTTCACTCTGTGTCTTGCGATCATAGGATTACCTAAGCCATTTTCATAATTGTAACCTCTTTAGGGGCACCAACATTCCCTTGAAGAGTGAAGGCTCATGATTCACCCCTTCTTTGACTCAGCAAATAGTTTTGTGTAAAATAAAGCAGAGGATCCAAAGCAGAAGAATGGTCAGTGCACTGCCCTTCAGCCTGCAACAGATGGGGAGTCCAACTCAAAAAACAAAACAAAACAAAGCAAAGCAGAAAGCAAGGTAACGAAAAGAGAGAGGGAGGAAGAAAGAGCCTAGGGCCTGATGGCTTCACAGCTGAATTTGTCCAAGCAGTTGAAAAGCAAATATAAGTTTCATTTAAACTCTTCACAAAAATCGAAGAGGCAGAAATAATTCCCAACTGACTATATGAGCCCAGAACGACTCTGATAGGAAAACAAGACAGACACACGCAAAGTAAAAGCAAAGAATACCACAGACCAATATCACTGATGTACACAGGCATGACAAAGTCTTAGCGACAACCAAGTTAAACAGAACACTGCTTTTGTGCCTATTGTTAGAAAAAAGCAATTGAGGTGATTTTGGCCTTTTCTATATTCATTAGTAAAGGGGTATAAGTTTCTTCATTGTATTCTCTAAGTTGGCAATCATACAACCTTAAGTGTTTAATGGAGGAAGCATACCAAAATCATAATAAAATTGTTCTTTTTATGCTTACTATCTGACTAAAAAACGAAATTTCTGGCATTTAGCTGA
>NW_007168998.1:0-836 GCF_000164805.1 Carlito syrichta
CAGAAAGCAAGGTAACGAAAAGAGAGAGGGAGGAAGAAAGAGCCTAGGGCCTGATGGCTTCACAGCTGAATTTGTCCAAGCAGTTGAAAAGCAAATATAAGTTTCATTTAAACTCTTCACAAAAATCGAAGAGGCAGAAATAATTCCCAACTGACTATATGAGCCCAGAACGACTCTGATAGGAAAACAAGACAGACACACGCAAAGTAAAAGCAAAGAATACCACAGACCAATATCACTGATGTACACAGGCATGACAAAGTCTTAGCGACAACCAAGTTAAACAGAACACTGCTTTTGTGCCTATTGTTAGAAAAAGCAATTGAGGTGATTTTGGCCTTTTCTATATTCATTAGTAAAGGGGTATAAGTTTCTTCATTATATTCTCTAAGTTGGCAATCATACAACCTTAAGTGTTTAATGGAGGAAGCATACCAAAATCATAATAAAATTGTTCTTTTTATGCTTACTATCTGACTAAAAAAACGAAATTTCTGGCATTTAGCTGAAGGTAAATATTAACTTAAGTATCAAGGTATAATATTTTAACCTCATTTTAGCCTATTTGCCTGTATTTCGAAAAAAGTAGCTTGTTTTACTTCTTTTATCGCAGTATAGGAGATCATATCATGTTAAGCATGAATTTGGTTTTGAGAAACATTTGGTTTCCTACATGCAGCCATGTGAATGTACGTTATTCATATTTCGTCATTTTCTGATGACTCTCAAATATGTTTTTGAAACTCGTGGATGAAGATTTGTATGGTTTTGAGAACGTAGCTCTGAAACTATGATGTCATAACTATTATAGTCCATCTCTTTCTTTACATAGGGGA
>NW_007168999.1:0-793 GCF_000164805.1 Carlito syrichta
CTCTGTGGCCCCCTCTGGAGTGCAGAGACCGCTTCTGGCCACCGCAGCTTCGACCTGCTGGTTCCAGCGAGTCTTCCACCTTGGCCTATCAAGTAGCCGGAATTACAGGCATGAGCTACCACGCCCATCTGATTTTTGATTTTTTTGTAGAGATGAGGTCTCACTGCCTAGGCATGTCTCAAATCCTCGGGCTCAGGCAATTCATTCACCTCAGCCTCCCAAAGGCGTGAGATTACAGGCTGAACCCCAAGCCCGGCTCCATTGCTCTTTTCTAATGTTATATTTGTGTGTGATCTACAAACTCCAATTTTGTATCACATTGGAGATTTGTCAGCAGAAGTTACATCCTTCAGTAACGGTCTCCTGCCTCCCTTTCTTGTCATGGATCATCCTCAGAACTTGCTCAATGACACCTTGGTGACTGACTGTCAGTCTGGTATGGCTCCAGGAACCTCCTTTCCTGGGCACTGCTCTCAAGAGCAGCCTTCACTGGATCAGGCTTAGCTTCTAGATCTCACACCCTCTTCTGTGTACTGGTGTCAAAGAGCTCAATGGAGCTCATGCTGGCACAAGAGCAAAGGATACAACATATTCAAGTCCAAGTGTCTCTATTATTATTCTATGCTATTCTGCAATAGAATTTCAGTCGACGTTTGAACTCCTATGTAGGTTAATTAATCAGGACACACGCTCAAATCACTTGACATGGGGGCTTCGACCCACTGTGGTTGAGGAAATAGGAGGAGCAGCAAGAAGCAAAATCGGAAAGCTTGACAGATTGACCTTCTTTTAA
>NW_007169000.1:0-11376 GCF_000164805.1 Carlito syrichta
ACTCTAGGTCTGACAAGGCTTAACATCCTGGATCTACAAGGAACTGAAGCATACTGAAAAGAAGAAAACAAACAACCCCATTATAAAATGGGCAAAAGACATGAACAGACACTTCACAAAAGAAGACATTCGAGCAGCCAACAAACACATGAAGAAATGCTCAACCTCACTAATCATCAGGGAGATGCAAATCAAAACCACACTGAGATACCACCTAACTCCAGTCAGAATGGCAATTATCAACAACTCAAAAAATAGCAGCTGTTGGAGAGGGTGTGGTGAAAAGGGAACACTTCTACACTGTTGGTGGGAGTGTAAACTAGTGCAACCTCTGTGGAAAGCAGTGTGGCGATTCCTAAAAGCTCTAAAAATTGACCTTCCATATGACCCCGCAATCCCCCTACTGGGAATATACCCTGAAGAACACAAATCACTCTATAAAAAAGATACCTGCATACGTATGTTTATCGCAGCATTGTTCACAATAGCAAGAACCTGGAAACAACCATGCTGCCCATCAAAAGAGGACTGGATTAAAAAATGTGGTACATATACACGATGGAATACTACGCAGCCATAAAAAAGAACAAAACCATGGATTTCGCAGCATTCTGGATGGAACTAGAGTCTATAATACTGAGTGACCTCTCACAAAAACAAAAATCCGAATATCACATGTTCTCACTCATATAATGGACCTTGAACATCCAATGCAATACTATAAGAAAATGACTGATGGTACTGGGAAACTATGGGAGCAAATATCTGACGGGGGATGGGAAAACACTTCTTATCTACAGGGTGCCTGAATGAAACGTCATTGTACACCTAACCCTTAACTGTACCCCACAAAACCATAATAAAAAATACTGATTAATGAAAAAAAAAAGAAAAGTGAAGACTCATCATTCACTCAATCGTTGACTCATCAAATAGCTTTGTGTAAAATAAAACAGAAGGATCCAAAGTAGAAGAATGGTCAGCACAGTGCACTTCAGCCTGCAACAGACTGGGAGCCCAACTAAAAAAAAAAAAACAAAAAAAAAAGAAAAAGAAAAGAGAGAGGGAAAAATTCACAGCTGAAATTTTCCAAGCAGTTAAAAAAACAAATATTAGTTTAATTCAAACTCTTCACAAAAATGGAAGAAGAGGGGATAATTCCCAACCCAGTATATGAGGCCAGAATTAGTCTGATAGCAAAAGAAGACAGATACTCGCAAAGAAAAAACAAACAAAGAAAACCACAGACAAATATCACTGATGAACACAGGCATGACAAAGTCTTAGTAAAGACCCAACAAGTTAAATTAAACAGTACATTTTTGCATATTGTTAGAAATAGCAATTAAATTAGATTTTGGCCTTTTATATATTCATTAGTAAAGGAGTATAAGTTTCTTAATTATATTCTCTACTTTTGCAATAATATAACTTAAATTTTTTAATAGAGAAAGCATATTAAAATAATAATAAAATTGTACTTTTTGTCCTTGCTATCTGGCTAAAGAACAAAATTTCTGGCATTTAGGTGAAGGTAAATGTTAACTTAATTATCAGGATTTTATATTGCCTCATTTTAGCATAAATGTATGTATTTCCAAAAAAGTAGCTTGTTGTACCTCTTTTATCGCAGTATGTGAAGACATATCAGGGTAAGCATGAATTTGGTTTTGATAAAAATTTGGTTTTCTACATGCAACCATGTTAATTCATTTTTCATCATTTTCTAATGACACTATGTTTTTCAAAGTTGTGGATGAACATTGTGGACTTAACAATGAAACTATGATGACATAATTATTAGTCTATGTCTTTTCATTTCATAGAGGATAAATTCTCTCAAATGTATTCCTGAGGTTGCAGTTTCTATACTGTTGGCTGTTAGCACATGAACAGCTAACACCAAAGTGTTTCACAAATGTAAGGTCTAACTTATACTTCGAACAGTATAAACATATGCAATGCCTCTTTCTTCATGGTTTTTCCAACATTATTCATTTTTCATTTTTAAAAGGATTTTTTTTTGGTTTGATTGTTAGAGTCAGAGTGTAACTCTGTCGCACAGAGTAGACGGTCACAGACAGTGCAGCCTCGAACTGCTGGGCTTGGGTGACTCTTCACCTCAGTCTTCCAAGTATCTGGAACTACAGGCTCTCATGCCATCAAACCCAGCTAATTGTTTGGTGTATTGTTGAGCTCAGGAAGAAGAAAACTGAAGGTGGATCACAGGGATCAAAGTTTGACATTAAAAGAAAGACTACAGAATGCTAATAGAAAGGAAGTTATCAGAAATTGAGCAAAATGCAATGTAGCCACTGCGCTTGTTATGCCTTCTTATAGCACTTTTTTACAGAGTTGATGGGCGGGAGACAGACAGGCCAGTTACCTTCATCTTGTGCAACACCACCATCATGAGGAAATAGTTTCATCAAGTATAAGTTGGAAACATTTATGCAAGTCTTAGCCATTGAAGAAACAAGGGTTGAACAGACGTGACAGAAGTCAGAGCCACATGCAGAGATTTGGGGAAATTCTGGTGAATGAGGGACCAAGACTGAGCCAGAAGCTTCCTAGAGGTCTCAGCACAGGAAGTAGAGGGCCAGGGTTTCAGTTTCCTCCGAGTATGAGTAGTTCTAGAGAATACCATTTGCCGTCAAGAGCAGGCCTTCTGGCATTTATCATATAAACAGTGTGTTTTGAGTTGTAGTTGTCTTATTTCTTTTTTTGAGTTGGATTCTCACTCTTGTCATCCAGGCTAGAGTGCAGTGAGGTGATCATGGCCATTGCAGCCTCCAACTGGTGGACTCAGGCTATCCTTCCACCTCAGCCTTCCAGGCAGCTGGAAGTTACCGTAGATGCCACCATGTCTGGCTCACAGACTAACTGACAAATCAACTGATCCAAGTTGTGCCTGAAAATGATAAGACTCATGACTAGTTATCACCTGGAGAACTGGCCATATACACGACCTGGCTCTATCCTCTTCCTGATGCCTTTACTCCTGGATTGGCTTCCTTCCCTCCCAACTAGGTTCTAGTAGTCTTAATTCAGTTTTCCATCTAAGATTGAAAAGCCTTTTGGCTAAAGCCAAGTAGCTCTATTGATGCTTCTAAAGAATCAGGAAAACAGTCTTCTCTATCCTCCTACAGCATACTCATAACTGGGACCTGAGTTCTGTCAGGTTTTTCTTCCACAACCACTGTATGCCAGAGTCCAGTATCTTAACTTTAGTAGAAAAAGGCGTAATGGACAATCTACTCTTTGTTGCTGTCCCAGTCCTCTCTTCTACTCCCCTGAATTGGTGCAGACTTGATTTTATAAGAATAAACCTTGTCATGTGTTCCCTTTTCTTCAATTCACTACTATCTTTTCTCTTTTTAACCAAAATTGAGCTGGGTACTATGAGGAAACACAGTCCCACTGAATGGTTCAGTTTCTCTGAATAACAACATGAGGAAGGTTTCCACAGGAGCAAGGAGGATTTGTTAAGGCTACTAAACGTTACAAAGGAAGGTTGGAGATGCGTTTCTGGTGCCAATACCAAGAGAAAAGGCAAGGAATGAAATCACCATTAAAAGCAAGGAATCCTGATGAAAGAGATGCTGAAATGGTAACCCTTAAGTCTATCCAAATTCTCCTAGCCAAGTCATAGCCCACTGCATAGGACAGTGGGTATGTGACTTCTACATTTGATCTTCTCTCTTCCACACAGAAAGGCACATTTCATAAACTCCTTCAATGTACTGTTGTAGAGCAGTAATCTGCTAAATTATCTTAGTTCACATTTGAATTCCCTTTTAAATTGTTCACTTTTGAGTACATAATTTTACAAAAAGGGAAAAGGGTTTTATAAACATGGGAGGAAGAAGACAGGTCAGAAAGAAGATGAAGCATATATCTATGATGTTTTGATTTTCCTTAACTTAGATTCCCCCTATCTCCACATTTGTACAGGGTAGATTGTAATAACTGCTGTTACATGGCACAGAGTACAACAATTTTTATGTATTTTACTCTATTTTGTTTTATCTGAATATAATTTACACTTTGCAAATTTGAATTTCAAATATTGCTTTTCCAATATTTTGTTTGGCAACCATTTAAGGCAATGAAACATTCATCGTTAATAAATAACAGGGTTCTGTAATATGTTATTAAGGCCATAATTCCACTCCAGTAAATCACTGTTCAAATTTCTCTGTACCTTGGGCCTGAACACAACTGATTGAGCACAGCAAATGACGAACTGATCTCCAGCCCATGAGGAGCTTGACCTCTTCATTTCTTTCTGTCCATTGCTCTTTTCTTCTTCTTCTTCTTCTTGGGGGGAGTTAGAGTATCACTCTGTGGCCCCCTCTGGAGTGCAGAGACCGCTTCCGGCCACCGCAGCTTCGACCTGCTGGTTCCAGCGAGTCTTCCACCTTGGCCTAGCAAGTAGCCGGAATTACAGGCATGAGCTACCACGCCCATCTGATTTTTGATTTTTTTGTAGAGATGAGGTCTCACTGCCTAGGCATGTCTCAAATCCTCGGGCTCAGGCAATTCATTCACCTCAGCCTCCCAAAGGCGTGAGATTACAGGCTGAACCCCAAGCCCGGCTCCATTGCTCTTTTCTAATGTTATATTTGTGTGTGATCTACAAACTCCAATTTTGTATCACATTGGAGATTTGTCAGTAGAAGTTACATCCTTCAGTAACAGTCTCCTGCCTCCCTTTCTTGTCATGGATCATCCTCAGAACTTGCTCAATGACACCTTGGTTACTGACTGTCAGTCTGGTATGACTCCAGGAACCTCCTTTCCTGGGCACTGCTCTCAAGAGCAGCCTTCACTGGATCAGGCTTAGCTTCTAGATCTCACACCCTCTTCTGTGTACTGGTGTCAAAGAGCTCAATGGAGCTCATGCTGGCACAAGAGCAAAGGATACAACATATTCAAGTCCAAGTGTCTCTATTATTATTCTATGCTATTCTGCAATAGAACTTCAGTCGACGTTTGAACTCCTATGTAGGTTAATTAATCAGGACACACGCTCAAATCACTTGACAATGGGGGCTTCGACCCACTGTGGTTGAGGAAATAGGGAGGAGCAGCAAGAAAGCAAAATCGGAAAGCTTGACAAGATTGACCTTCTTTTAAATTATGGGAAATAACATGGAAGATATATTTGAAAGCATTAGAACACTTCACTGAGAATAAAAGACTTCTTTACTTATTTTCAGTAAACAGACTTTGGATTTTCCCACTGATTTCCGTCCAGTGGTGTCATTAGTCTTTACTTCACTCAGTGTCTTGTGATCATAGGATGATCTTGAGTCATTGTTCCCTGTATCTTCATGCACAGCATTTCTCCTTTATGTTGATCATTGTTGTTATGAAAAGAGAATCTGTTGTTTTAAGATGACTATGATAGAAATCATATGAAGTGGACTCATGGCTGACCCAAAGCATAGTAGAAGAGACTTGGGAAATTTAGCCAACACACGTGTCTACTCTCATGAAGCACACACATTATCAGAAGGCTGGTGCTACACTGACTTCATAACTGAAATTTCACACCAAGTTATCTCTTAGGATATGAGTTGAGTGGCTCATTGACGAGCCCATGTGGCTTTTTCTGCTTCTGTGCTGTTTGGTACTCTGAGAACTTCCAAAAAATAATAGATGAAGCCAAAAAGACAAAGAGACCGATTACCTCTTTAATAGAATCTATTTCCAAGGTTTGCAATCACCCTCCCCTCCCCCCAAAATAAAAAGTGAGTTGTCTCATCTTCACTGATCAGTCATGGTCTTGGATAAAAAGATTCAAGATTACCTACTCTTTGGGGCTGACTGGCCTTTGTCACAAGCATTTGCAGAAATATGAGACATCAACCTGGTTCCCAAGTCTTCCCTCATGACTTTCTGTGGACAGACGTTTATCTAATCCATTTTCATGCCTGTAACCTCTTTAGGTAATCAGCCCTCACTAACTTTCCCTTGAAGAGTGAAGACTCATCATTCACTCAATTGTTGACTCATCAAATAGTTTTGTGAAAAATAAAACAGAGAATCCAAAGCAGAAGAATGGTCAGCACACTGCACTTCAGCCTGCAACAGATTGGGACCCCAACTCAAAAACAAAACAAAACAAAACAAAAACAAAAAAAAGAAAAGAAAAAGGATAGAGAGAGGGAGAAAAAAAAGCCTAGAGCTTGATGACCATCACAGCTGAATTTTTCCAAGCAGTTAAAAACAAATATAAGTTTGATTCAAACTATTCACAAAAATGGAAGAGGAGGGCATAATTCCCAACTGAGTATTAGAGGCCAGAATTACTCTGATAGCAAAAGAAGACAGACACATGCAAAGAAAAAGCAAACAAAGAAAACCACAGACAAATATCACTGATGAACACAGGCATGACAAAGTCTTTGCAAAAAGCCAACAAGTTAAATTCAACACTACATTTTTGCGTATTGTTAGAAATAGCCATTGAATTAGATTTTGGTCTTTTCTATATTCATTAGTAAAGGGGTATATGTTTCTTAATTATATTCTCTATTTTGCAATCATATAAACTTAATTTTTTAATAGAGGAAGCATATTAAAATAATAATAAAATTGTCCTTTTTCTGCTTACTACCTGCTAAAGAAACAAAATTTCTGTCATTTAGGTGAAGGCAAATACTAACTTAATTATCAGGATATTATATTTTAATCTCATTTTAGAATAATTGTATGTATTTCCAAAAAGCTAACTTGTTTTACCTGTTTTATCACAGTATATAAAGTCATATTAGGATAAGCATAAATTTGGTTTTGATAAAAATTTGGTTTTCGGCATACAGCCATGTTAATGTACATTATTCATTTTTCATCATTTTCTGACGACACTCAAATATGTTTTTCAAACTTGTGGATGAACATTTGTATTGTTTTGAGTACTTAGCTATGAAACTATGATGACATAAGCATTATAGTCCATGTCTTTTCATTTCATAGAGGATGATTTCTCTCAAATATATTCTTAAGTTTGCAGTTCCTATACTGTTCATGTTAGTACATGAACAGCTAACCCCAAAGTGTTTCGCAAATGTAAGGTCTAACTTATACTTCTAACAGTATAAACATATGCAATGCCTCTTTCTTCATGATTTTTCCAACATTATACATTTTTCATTTTTAAAAGTTTTTTTATTTTTTGATTTGATTGTTAGAATCAGAGTCTAACTCTGTCACACAGACTAGACAGTCACAGAGAGTGCAACCTCGAACTGTTGGGCTCAGGAGACTCTTCCACCACAGCCTTCCAAGAAGCTGGAACTTCAGGCTCATGCCATGAAACCTGGCTAATTTTTTGGCTTATTATGGAGCTCAGGAAGAAAAAAACAGAAGGTGGATCACAGGGATCACAGTTTGACATCAAAAGAAAGACTAAAGAATGTTAACAGTGGAGGAAGTTATCAGAATTTGAGCAAAATGCAATGTAGCCACTGGGCTGGTTATGTCTTTTTATGGCACTTTTTTACCAAGTTGATGGGTGGGAGACAGACTGGTCAGTTAGCTTCGTCTTGAGCAACAGCGCCATTGTGAGGAAATACTTTCATGAAGTGTAAGTCAGAAACATCTATGCAAGTTCTAGCTGAGGAATCAAGGGTTGAACAGAACTGGTAGAAGCCAGAGCCAGATGCAGAGATTTGGAGAAATTCTGTTGAATGAGGGACCAAGACTGAGCCAGCAGTTTCCAAGAGGTCTCAGCACAGGCAGGAGGGGGCCAGGGTTTCATTTTCCTCAGAGTTTGAGTAGTTCTAGAGCATACCATTTGCAGTCAAGAGCAGGCCTTGAGGCATTTATCATATAAACAGTGGGTTTGGGGTTGTAGGCTTCTTGTTTCTTTTTTTGAGTTAGATTCTCACTCTTTTCATCCAGGCTACAGTACAGTGAGGTGCTCATGGCCATCACAGCCTCCAACTGGTGAACTCAGGCTATCCTTCTGCCTCAGCCTTCCAAATAGCTGGAAGGTACTGTAGATGCACGCCACCATATCGGGCTCACAGGTTAACTGACAAATTAACCAATCCAAGTTGCGCCTGAAAATGATAAGACCCATGACTAGTTATCACCCAGAGAACTGGCCATATACTCGACCCTCTATCCTCTTCCTGATGCCTTTACTCTTGGATTGACTTCCTTCCCTCCCAGCCAAGTTCTAGTAGTCTCAATTCAGTTTTTCATCTAAGACTGAAAAGAGTTTTGGCTAAAGCCAAGTGACTCTAACGATGCTTCTAAAGAATCAGGAAAACAGTCTTCTCTATCCGCCTACAGCATACTCATAACTGAGACCTGAGTTCTGGCAGGTTTTTCTTCCACAACCACTGTATGCTAGAGTTCAGCATCTTAACTTTAGCAGCAAAGGCATAACGGGCAATCTACTCGTTATTGCTGTCCCTGTCCTCTCTTCTACTCCCCTGAATTGGTGCAGACTTGATTTTATAAGAATATACCTTGTCATGTGTGCCCTTTTTTTCAATTTACTACTATTTTTTCTCTTTTTTTAACCAAAATTGAGCTGGATACTTTGAGGAAACAGTCCCACCAAATGGTTCCAGTTCTCTGAATAGCAAGATGAGGAAGGTTTCCACAGGAGCAAGGAGGATTTGTTAAGGCTACTAAACATTACAGAAGAAGGTTGGAGATGCGTTCCTGGTGCCAATACCAAGCAAAAAGGCAAGGAATAAAATCACCATCAACAACAAGGAATCCTGATGAAAGAGATGCTGAAATGGTAACCCTTAAGTCTATCCACATCCTCCTAGCCAAGTCATAGCCCACTGCATAAGACAGTGGGTTTGTGACTTCTACATTTGAGCCTCTCTCTTCCACACAAAAAGACACATTTTATAAGCTCCTTCAATGTAGTGTTGTAGAACACTAATCTGCTAAACTATGTTTGTTCACTGTTGAATTCACTTTTAAATTGTTCACTTTTGAGTACATAATTTTACAAAAAGGGAAAAGGGTTTTAAATACATGAGAGGAAGAAGACTGGTCAGAAAGAAGACGAAGCAAATATCTAGGATGTTTTGATTTTCCTTAACTTAGATTCCCCCCATTTCCACATTTGTACAGGGTAGATTGAAACAACTGTTGTTACCTGGCACAGAGTACAACAATTTTTATATATATTACTGCATTTTGTTTCATCTGAATATAATTTATCCTTTCCAAATTTGAATTTCAAATTTTGGTTTTCCAAGACTTTGGCTGTCCACCATTTAAGTCAATGAAACCTTCATCATTAGTAACTAACAGAGTTCTGTAATACATTATTAAGACCATAGTCCTACTCCAGTAAATAACTGTTCAAATTTCTCAATACCTTGGGCCCTGGCCTGAACACAACTGATTGAGCACAACAAATGATGAACTGATCTACAGCCCACAAGGAACTTGACCTCTCCGTTTCTTTCTGCTCATTGCTCTTTTCTTATTTATTTACTAATTTTTTTTGAGTTGGAGTCTCATTCTGTCACCCAGACTGGAGTGCAGTGGCCGCTCCCAGTCACCGCAACCTCGACCTGCTGTGCTCCATTGATGCTTCCACCTCAGCCCCAGAATAGCTGGAATTCCAGGCATGTGCCTGACTGCTTTTTAAATTTATTGTAGAGATGAGGTCTCGCCATGTTGCCCAGGCGTGTCTCCACCCCACGGGCTCAGGCAATCCACTCACCTCAGCCTCCTAAAGTGTGGGATTACAAGCTTCGCCACTGAGCCCGGCTTTTTTTTTTGTTTATGTTTTTGTTTTTGTTTTTTGTTTTGAGTTGGAGTCTCACTCTGTCACCCAGACTGGTGTGCAGTTGCCACTCCTGGCCACCATAGCCTCATCCCACTGGGTTCCGGCGATCCTTCCTCCTCAGTCTTCCAAGTAGGTGGAACTACAGGTGCACGCTGTCATGCCTGGTTAATTTTTTTATTTTTATTGTCGAGATGATGTCTCACCAACTTGCCCAGGCGGGTCTCGAACTCATGTGGTCAAGCAATCCATTCAGTTCTGCCTCCCAAAGCATGGGATTACAGGGTGAGCCATCGAGCACGGACGGGCATACATCTTAAAAGCTGCTCATCCTTATGGGGATAATTATAAAATCAATTATAGATGGTAAAGGATCACCTAAATAGTGAAGTGGACTAGGTTCAGGGATAAGAAGAACAAATTATTATATTGCTCACCAAAATTATCTGTAAATAATTACAGTTCAGTTTTTCTTTCCAGTTTTTAATAAATGTCTGGCACTAGTCCAAGCACTTTGAATGTATTAACTCATTTAAACCTCAGAACAATTGGCAATAGCATCTTCATTTTATATGTGACTATGATTGTAGAGTGGTTTGTGTCTTGCAACATGACTAGTAAATGCAAGTACTAGCTGTCTGAGATCATCTATGCTCTCTTAAATACTTTTGTATTTTGTCTCTCCAGGATTTTTTATGGAACTTAATAAGCTAGTTATCAACTTCTTGCAGACTGGTAAAGGAGCAAATATAGCCATGGCCATTTAGTTGACTAAGTACTTAGGCAGCAGTGGTAGAAGAGTCATTTCCTCTAGTTGATGCGCAGACTCTAATTTAAAGTTGTGGTAATTAAAATAATGTGATATTGGCTCAGATTAAGTTAATAAATGTGCAGCAAATTAAGGTGATAAAGCTAAAGGAGAGACTCATGTACAACAATGTACGATAGACATGATTTTACAAAGAATTGGAAGAAAGGATAGATAAATCCAACAAGCTCATGTGGAAACAATTGGTTTGCCACAGGAAAACATACAAAAAATTAGATTTCCCCTTTACATCATATGTAACAAAGTGCAAATGGATTAATGTCTAAAAAAATATGTCTCTCGGAGAATATCTTTTTGACTCAGTAGTAGGGAAAGATGGCATGTTACTCAAAGCACAGGTAATAAAAGATTGCTAAAAATTACAGAGACAAAATTACAGTATCATGTATAGCAAAGAGAAAAAACGATGCAAACAAATTTAAAAGAGAAGAAAAAAATCAGGTGAAATTATTTGCAATATGTGTGTCAAAGAATTTCTGACCAGATTATAGAAAAAATTCTGCATACTGATTTTTTTTAAAAAAAGACATACCAAATAGAAAACTAAGGAACATAAATACAGTGTGGAAAGGAGGAAAGACTTATGTTGTTGACCACTTAAAGATGTTTAGAAGAGAAACGGAAATCAAAGCAATGAGATACTGTTTCTTGTAGAAATTTAGGTGGTGATGATGGAAGGCAGTGGGAACTTAGACTCTGCTGGTGATGGTGTAAATTATAGCCACTTTGGATAGCAATTTGGACGTTTTTACCCAAAATTTAAAATGCGCTT
>NW_007169001.1:0-325 GCF_000164805.1 Carlito syrichta
ATATTAATGGCAATTGTATACACAAATAATATTTAAGCTATACAATAAATTAAAAAAAAATTCATTTACAATATCATCTCAGATCAAACACAGAAGTTTGTCTGTAATCTCAGAACTTTGTAAGTCCAAGGCAGGAGGATCACTTGAGGCCAGGGATTTGAGACTAGCTTGGGCAACATCATGAAATCTTGGCTTTACAAAAAATACAAAAATTAGTAGGGCATGGTAGTGCATGCCTGTGGTCCAACTTGAAGATTGAGGCTCAGGAGGATCTCTTGAGCCCAGGAGTTTCAGGCTGCAGTGAGCTATGATCATGTCTCTGCAC
>NW_007169002.1:0-643 GCF_000164805.1 Carlito syrichta
CAGCCTCCCACCTTGACCTCCCAGGGTGCAGTACTGATGGCCGTTACCCACACTGCCTGACCAGGACTCACATGTTTTGTCAGCGGGGGTGATGCAAAGGAATGCCCAGGAATGGAGGATACTGCATCCCATGTATCTGGGATCACATGCGCCACCATGCACAAATCCAGTGTTTGTGTTCGGAAGCAATGAGGTCTCGCTACCTGGCCAAGGCTGGTCTTGAATTCCCGGGCTTCAGTGGTCGCCCGCCTCAGCCTCCCATAGCCACAACCCAATTTTTTGCTTATCCACCATCTTTCAGGAACTCTAGGTCCAAAGCTGGGGCCTTCTTCCCAAATGATCTCTTTCTGTTCATGATGATCCCAACTCCATACACAAATGGACATTCTTCTGTTTTGCCTTTTTTTCCTGTTTTTCCTTGAGTCAGAGTCTCACTCCATCACCCAGGCTGGAGGGTGGTGGCTCACTCTCTGCCACCACTGTCTTGGCTCACCAAGCTCTGGCAAGCCTTTTTCTGGCCTACTGGGGAGCTGGAATGACAGGCACGTGCCACCATGCCCAGTTCATTTGGGATGAAGGGTAGAGACTAGGTCTTGCGATGGTGCCCAGGCAGGTGTCGGCCCGTGGGCTCATGTCAGTCACA
>NW_007169003.1:0-807 GCF_000164805.1 Carlito syrichta
CATGGCTGAGCCACCATGCCTGGCCTTAAATTTGTGAGTTCTTAGTTCAGTACAAGTGAGTCAATAAATTATGGCAGCACTTGGAATCAGATGTGGGCAATGATCTATGCCACTAAATTTCTGAACTTACTGATAATATAGCTAGAAGGACACTGGTCAATTTAAAATAGAGAAGGCTTCATGTCAAAATGAAACATTAATTTTTTATTTTCTATGTTAACATATTAGCAGCTTTTCATTGATAGTAGGAATCTGAAACTCACTCATGCAAAGCAGAAATTACCAAAAAACATTCTACAAAGGACATAAAATCCTTAGTATGAAATAGGGATTGTGTTTTGAAAGTTGACTCACCTAGAAAAACCAGGTTTCTATGGTTCTCTAACATCACAGTCCTGTACAAAATTCGCTGAGGGGAATCTAGGCATTCCCACTCCTCTGGAGAGAATTTTATGGCCACATCCTTGAATGACAACAACCCCTGAAAACAACAAAAACACATATTTACCAAGTCACCATGGCCTCTAGGTAAAGCAAGAGTGAAAAGAACAGGGTCCAGATGACAAGACAACTACTATTATGCAATAAAAAAATTCATAGTGCAGAAATATCCTCTAATTAATTAAGTGTGGGAAAAAAGGATGAAATACAATCCACTCAGTCAGTGTAGACTCTCTATTTTTGTGAGTGAATCAGCATAAAATGGACACACAGGCATGTACATTTTAAATTACTGATTATATCACACAGAATATGTTACATATACTGCTCCTACTAAGTCAGAAGATCCTCATCAAGTTTTAATTT
>NW_007169004.1:0-968 GCF_000164805.1 Carlito syrichta
CACACCTGCCGACACCACGTTGAGTGTTCAGCAGTTTCTGACCAAAAAAATACCATGAGCCCCAGGCCCCACCCTCCTTAATCACCTGATTTCACCCTGAGTGACTTTGTTTTGTTTGCCGGATGGAAAAAGCCCTCAAAGAGAAACATTTTGCCGATGTGGAAGAGATGAAACAACAAAAGGCAGAAGCACTAAAGGCATCAAAATTGATGAGTTCAAAAGCTTGTTATGAGCAGCGGAAAAAGCATCTTGATTAGTGGATTGCATCAAACAGCACAAACTTTGAAGATGACTGAAGCTGAAACATGTAAGAACAGATACACAACTTTTTATATATAAATTCTGGAGCTTTTGTTGTTGATGTTCGCCTCTCATATTTTCTTAAGAAAAACTTGGAAACACAGCAAGCCAACTTCTGCCGGAGGGCTGGTTTGGCATTGGGTATGTTTCTGTGAATGCCTTCTGAACACCAAGCACTGAGAATGAGCAAGACAGTCTCTGTACTTGAGATTTCAGGGAACAGCGGGAAAAGCAGAAAATTCAATGAGAACACTACCAGGGCATGACAGGTGCAATGACAGAGGTGTGCTCAATATGCTTTGGAGCCACAGAAGAAAGCAAATGGCCCCGAGTGCCACAGTCAGCCTCACGTACGTACAAGATTAATACCTCAGTATAGATTAATGGGACCTCCCCATCCGACACTATTTTTTGTTTGCATTTTTAATCAAGGTTAAATTTATATATAGTGTCTGATGATGTAGAATAAGAACATGAATGTACTTAATGCCATAGAACCGTATACTTACAAATGGTTAACAAGGCCGGGCATGGAGGCTTACACCTGTAATCCCAGCACTTTGGGAGTTCTAGGCAGGAGGATCACTTGAGTCCAGGAATTTAAGACCAACCTAGGCAACATAGCGAGACCTCATCTCTACAAAAAATTTAAAAATTAGCCAGACGTG
>NW_007169005.1:0-810 GCF_000164805.1 Carlito syrichta
CGCTCTGGCGATCCTTCTGCCTCAGCCTTCCAGGTAGCTGGAACTACACAAGCACATGCTACCATGCCTGGCTAATTTTTGATTTATTATAGAGATGAGGTCTCACCAAGTTGTCCAGGCAGGTCTTGAACCCACGGGCTCAGGCAATCCACTCGAGCCACCGAGCGTGGCCCAGATAGCATTTTCATTTGGCAGTATCTGTTCCAGATATGTGTCTAATATCTGTCAATCTCCATATATTTTACCCATTAAGAGGCTGGGCACAGTTCCCAATCTGGCAAGCTTAGAGAACCTAAGCCAACAAGTAAGAGTCAAAAGCCCAGGGAATTAACAGAGATTTGGACTGAGAATTTTAATTCAATAAATACTGAGTAGGTATTATGTTCTATAGCAACAGAATAATCAGATGAGGTTCCTGTCCTGCAGAATCTCTTCTTGAGAGGAGACCAACACATTCACCTAGCTGTAGGTAAGAAAGAAAAGGCAACTAAGATATAATTAGTATTTAAGATGCTGGGCATTGTTCAGTTCAGTTGCACAAAAATAGAATGAGACATACATTAATTTCTTCCATGATACAGATGATAAAACCAAGGGCTTAAGGGGTAAAGTCTTCACCCAAGGTCACCCTGAAGGTAACTAGTGAACTCCTGATAATACCCCCTTTGAAAAGACTCCTCAAGAAATGAGGAATGTAGAGAGAGAAAGAAGAAATGTCAGAAAAAGGGAGAACTCAGACAAGAAACTCTGACTCCACCACCTTAATCTAGTCAATTGCCATCCCCCACTCTGCAGATAATGATTATATTG
>NW_007169006.1:0-1229 GCF_000164805.1 Carlito syrichta
TAGAGAGAGAAAGAAGACATGTCAGAAGAAGGGAGAACTCAGACAAGAAACTCTGACTCCACCACCTTAATCTAGTCAATTGCCATCCCCCACTCTGCAGAAAATGACTATATTGGATATTAAGAGACTAGAAATCTAGTCACAGCTCCACTACAGACTAGTTGTGTGGTCTTGGACAACACCAACAATGGATTCAAGCAAGACATTTGAAATTGTGTAACCTAACTAAAATTCACTCATGTGAATCCTCAAGTTGGAGTTTCAAGTGATTTATCTGAAGATAGATGATGATGATAGATAGATGTTATAAGATAGACAGATAGACACACAAATATATAAATGTTTATGTATTATGTATTTCCCCTAAACATTAAACTCTTAACCACTGAATTTTTTTTTGAGTTGGTGTCTCACTCCATCATCCAGGCTGTAGTGCAGTGGCATGCTCACAGCAACACCAACATTGACCTGATGGAATCTAGTGATCCTTCTGCCTCAGCCTTCCAAGTAGCTGGAACTACAGGTGCATGCTACCATGCCCAGTTAATTTTTGATTTATTGTAGAGAAGAGGTCTTGCTAAGTTGCCCAGGTGGATCTCAAACCTGTGGTCTCAGGCAATTCCCTCACCTCGGCCTCCCAAAGTGGTGGGATTGCAGTCTGAGCCACTGAACCAAGACTGAAATGTCTTAATGGCTCTCCCCAGTACCTACTAGTGAGTCAGCTTCATTCATTTGTCATGCAAGGTCTTTTATGATATGACCCCAGGCTCTTTCATCATTTAATGCCTCATTTTCTCTCTATATTTCCAATGTTTTAGCCACATTTGACCGCTACGTGTTTGCTTCTGTATCTGCTCATGGTGTTTATTCAGAATGTCCAGCTATCCTCAGTTCCTCTACCTGGCAACCCCCAACTCATCTTTCTTTTTTTTTTTTTTTTTGGAGTTGGAGTCTCACTCTGTCACCCAGACTGGAGTGCAGTGGCATGTTCCCAGCCACGCAGCCTCAACCTGCTGGGCTCTGGTGATACTTCTGCCTCAGCCTTCCAGGTAGCTGGAATTACAGGTGTGCACTACCACACCCGGCTAATTTTTGATTTATTGTAGAGATGAGTCTTGCCAAGTTGCCCAGGTATGTCTTGAACCCGCAGCTCAGCAATCCACTCACCTCAGCCTCCCAAAGCACTGGGATTACAGACTGAGCCACTGAGCCTGGCTCCCAACTCATCT
>NW_007169007.1:0-704 GCF_000164805.1 Carlito syrichta
ATTTTTTCACTCTGCCTGCTGAAAATAAATATTCATGTCTAAGAAATGAACACATATCTAATGAAAATACCTGTCTAAGAATGAAAGCAATTATACTAAGGTGATTCATTTGAGAGCACTGTCAAATGACTCAAGATATAAACATGCTTGATTACCAAACTAAGCAGAGACAGTTCATAATCATAAAGAGCAACATATGCCAATTCTTTAAAAATACTTGCTTTAATTTATTAATCTAAGAATAAACTCTGCATCAGTTTAAGGAAATATGAAAATATTATTTCCACTTTTTCTTTTATAAAAAAATGGATTTAGAGAACATGCTAAAGTTATCCCTAGGAGAAAATTCTACCCGTGTCATTTCCATAATTCTATCCATGTGTAATATATTTTCCCTTTCCATTTTAAATATATTAAATTTGAATCACGTTCACATCAGCTTTTATTTTCAAGGATACTCTTTGTGTCTAAAGTAATTAATATATTTTCAAAGTATGTTCATTCTAATGTTTTTTTTTTTTTTTCCTATTTGGAAATACTAATATTAAGCAGACGAAAACATAATTTATTTTTTTCTTTGAAGTAGTGCTTAATGAGATGTTTTGGAGAGAGCTGGAAAAAAAACCATGTGTATTCAATTACTTCATAGAAAGCCTAGTTTCTGTTATTAAGGAAAAGATATTGTCCCAATTTGGCAAATGTAA
>NW_007169008.1:0-709 GCF_000164805.1 Carlito syrichta
CCTTCTTTCTTGAACATAGATAATAACAAAATGATACCAGAGGGAGGGAGTTTTCTATGCTGGAAACCCCAAAATATGAGGGGGACCCCCCCAAAAAATCAGTTATCTTTTGGAGGGCAGACCCCTTGTAGTGCAGGTTTTTCCCAATAGGTAAGTGTTCTAGGAACCCACCAGAATCAGTGTACCAGCTAGCATTGTGAGAGGCTGTGTTTGGCTTCAGTTATAATTTTTTTTTTTTTTTTGGAAACTCAACACCTTTGCCCATTTCATAATGGTGGCTTATGAGTGCACTTGCCCACACCGCCCTGAGTATTCATAAGTTTTTGACCAAAAATGACATGACCGCCATACCACACTTTCCCTATTCACCTGATCTCACCCAGAACGACTTTTTTCTGTTTCTCTGGGAAAAAGTCTTCCAAGGGAAACATCTTATGGGTGTGGAAGAGGTGAATCAAAAAACAGCAGAAGCACTAAAAGGCACCAAAATTTACGAGTCTAGAAAATGTTTTGAGCAGTGGAAAAAGTGTCTCGATAGGTTTCTTGCATCAAACGAAGAGTGCTTTCAGGGTGACTGAAGTTTGAACATGTAAGAATAAGTACACAATTTTTTTAATAAATGAATTCTGGGGTTTTTTGGGTTCCTCCTCTTATGGAGCCTGAAATTAATGACTTGTGAATAGTCACCCAGGGCAGACCCAGGAACTAA
>NW_007169009.1:0-818 GCF_000164805.1 Carlito syrichta
AGCTAGAGTTATGTCAGGAGCTGTTTTTCTGTTGCCATAGATGGTTGGCCATGTACAAGAAGGCTTAGAGTCTTCTGTTCTACTTTTTAAAAATTGCATCCTGGCAGAGGTTCCACTTCATATCTTTTTTAAAAAATTAAATATGTAGGGTACAAGTCAGGATTGAGTACATAAGTGAACATGTCTTTCATTCTTCTAACTACTGAGAGCCTAAACATTTCACAGATTTAGTAGGTATCTGAAAGGTCACAGATTTTAATGGCCCCACAAGGCTATAGGATTCTCACCCTTTGTTTCAAATTACCGATAACTAGAGTTGATCCTTCAATAATGTGATTATTATCAGTGGGTGCTTCTGTTCTCAACTATGCCATTGTCATCAATCGATAATGCTAGCCTACATTCAATTCCACTCTTGAGATCATGGACAAATGTGATGTTCTGTAGAATTTACACTACATGCCAGATTTTTTAAATGTGCACTGATACAGAGAGAGAAAATTTATGAAAGAATACTGCTACTGATCTCATGTAAATGAAAACAGATGCTAATCTATTATATTTTAATCAGGGTTCTTCATAAAGTTAGAATCAATAAAATATCTATCAATATCTATCTAGCTGTCATCTATTTGTCTATCATCATCTATTTATTTATCATCATCTATCATCTATCTAGTTATAAATATAGATAAATAGATTATAGCTAGATGATAGCGAGCAAGCTAGATAGATAGATAGATAGATAGATAGATAGATAGATAGATAGATAGACAGATAGATAAGAGATGACTAATTAGGAAAACTGGCTCACACAA
>NW_007169010.1:0-928 GCF_000164805.1 Carlito syrichta
TACTTGACTCAACCAGCTAGCCTGCTAGGTAGCCAGCTGACTCAACTAGCTGACATAACTAGTTAGCCAGTTGTCAAGACAGCTGACTTAACTAGCTCTCTACCTAGATAGCTACCTGGCTAGCCAACTGACTTAACTTGCTGACTTAATTAGCTAGAATGCTGGCTAGCCAACTGACATAACTAGCAAGGTAACTAGCTAGCCAGTTTTAAGTCAGCTGACTTAACTAGCTGACTTAAACAGCTGGCCTGCTTGCTAGTCAGCTGAATTAACCAGGTTGATATATAGCTAGCCAGATGGCTAGTAAGCTGAATTAACAAGTCAACTTAAATAAGTAGGCAGCTGGCTACCTGCTGACATAAGTAACCAACTACCTATCTAGCCAGCTGGGTAGCCAGCTGAATTAACTAGGTGTTTTAACTATATAGCAAGTGGGACAGACAGTTGATTTAACTACCTAGCTATCTAACTAGCCAGCTGTCCAGCCAGCTGACTTAACTAGGTGACTTAACTAGCTAGCCAGCTTGCTAGGTGGTTGACCTAACTGCCTAGGTACCTAGCTAGCAAGCTGGATAGCCAGCTGACTTAACTAGCTAGCTACCTACATAGCCTGCAGGTTTGCCATCTGACTTAACTACTTAGCTACTTAGCTAACCAGTTGGCTATTGAGCTAAATTAACTAGGTTATTTAACTAACTAGTTAACTGGGTAGCCAGCTGACTTAACTAGGTAGTTACCCAGCTAGGAAGCTGGCTCGCCAGCTGACTTAACTCACTGACTTAAACAACTAGCAAGCTGACTTAACTAGCTGACTTATCCAGCTAGATACCAAGCTAGTCAGCCTGCATAACTAGCTAGCTTAACTAGCTAGTTACCTAGCTAGTTATCTAGCTAGCCACCTAACATAACTAGCTGTCATTACTAGCGA
>NW_007169011.1:0-741 GCF_000164805.1 Carlito syrichta
CAGGTGGAGAGGAGCTGCTCTTTCGGGCCTCTTTGAGGAAACCTGTTGTTCACAGGCCTGAGGGTGTCTGACAACTGACTCCAGGGAGGGGAGATGTTCAGGGAAATAAAAGGTGGGAAAGCCAAGAAGATAAGCATGCCCAGGCAACCCCAGAGGAAGACAAGCGGTTAGGCTCACCATGGCTTCTTGGCTCTCAAAGTCCTCCGGGATGGTCAGCATGGGCCGGGGAGGCTCCTGGTCTGGGCTCTCGTCATCCTCATCTCCATCCTCATTTCCCGATTTGTACTCTACCGGGACAGTCAAGGGGTCTTCAGACCACCCAGCAAGGGAGACAGAGGGCTACCTGTGCTACACTCTCACTGTGTAACCCAGGGCTGCCCCTCCCCCAAGGAAAACAACCAGTTGTTCCAGTGGTTTCTTCTAAGCCCTCCATCCCAAGCCACAAAGGGCCTCTGAGTTCCTCTGACTCACTCACCTTCCATGGGGATGTCAGAGAGATCATTCTGGGCCTGAGGCTCCTGGTTCGGCTGGTCTGCCATTTGCCGATATTCCTGCAGACAGGAGAGGAATGAGAAGGCCCAGGGCGGCCAGGTCCTCCCCTCCAGGCCCACTCCTGGCCCCTCCCATACCTGGGTTATCTGCAACTCTAGGCAGACCATTATGGCCTCGACTTTGGCCTGAATGACCTCCTCCTTCATCTGGCCCATCAGGTTGGCCTGTAGCAGCATCTCCTTGTGCAGC
>NW_007169012.1:0-608 GCF_000164805.1 Carlito syrichta
AATTAGCTGGGTATGGTAGTGCGCGCCTGCAGTTCCAGCTACTTGGAAGGCTGAGGCGGAAGGATCGCAGGTCGAGGCTGCGGTGGCTGGGAGCAGCCACTGCACTCCAGTCTGGGCGACAGAGTGAGAATCCAACTCAAAAAAATAAAAAATAAAACTCTCGGTCGGAGCTAACTGCGTTCGTGATAATCGGCCGAATGAACCAGGCTCTGCGAAACTCAGGGACTTTCTCGTCTGCCTGCTTTCGCGGGGCGAGGTGGGTAAGTGGAAGAGGCGGGGCGAGGCGGGGATCTGGGACCGGGCGTGGCGAGTCCTCTGGGCGGCAAGGGAGCCCCGCCTCCACCCTCACCGGTGGGTGCCCGCGGCCCATGCAGAGCAGAGCCCCCGCCCTCCCGTAACCCGACACCTGAGCTGTGGCGGTGGCGGCGGCTCCTGCGCTCGGGCTGGGCTGGGCACGGCGCCGCCCGGGTACTCGTGACCAAGCCAGGTGTGCGCGGGTGTCAGTGCTCCCAGGGCTTGGACGCGCCTGATGCGCCTAGCAGGTGAGGCGGCGTCTGGGGGTTACGTGCGGGGGGGGTGGTTGGGGGGACTGTGACCACCTGACTTGG
>NW_007169013.1:0-790 GCF_000164805.1 Carlito syrichta
ATAAAAAATAAAACGCTCGGTCGGAGCTAACTGCGTTCGTGATAATTGGCGGAATGAACCAGGCTCTGCGAAACTCAGGGACTTTCTCGTCTGCCTGCTTTCGCGGGGCGAGGTGAGTAAGTGAAAGAGGCGTGGCGAGGCGGGGATCTGGGACCGGGCGTGGCGAGTCCTCTGGGCGGCAAGGGAGCCCCGCCTCCACCCTCACCGGTGGGTGCCCGCGGCCCATGCAGGGCAGAGCCCCCGCCCTCCCGTAACCCGACACCTGAGCTGTGGCGGTGGCGGCGGCTCCTGCGCTCGGGCTGGGCTGGGCACGGCGCCGCCCGGGTACTCGTGACCAAGCCAGGTGTGCGCGGGTGTCAGTGCTCCCAGGGCTTGGACGCGCCTGATGCGCCTAGCAGGTGAGGCGGCGTCTGGGGGTTACGTGCGGGGGGGTGGTGGGGGGTCTGTGACCACCTGACTTGGCTCTCCGGCATCATTTTGGGAGTGTCTGCATTCATGGAGCACCGACTGATGGGTCAGCGTGGTCCTGAGTCCGAGGTGGGGGGAGGGAGCTGGGAAGGGGATGCGTGAATCCAAGTGGGGGAGCAACTCTCCGTAGATTTCCCCCACTGCCTTCTTCTGGGTCAGGGGCTGGTCTGGGAAGCTGGGAGCGGCGTGGACGCAAGCGTAGGGTCGTCGCCTTTTGTCTTCTGCACTCAGGGACCTCGGGCACTCCCAGTGCTGCCCGCCGTATCCTTGGGACTGCACAGGTGGCTTGAGTCTCCGCTTCCGGGGTCACCTCTCGCCAGCC
>NW_007169014.1:0-1193 GCF_000164805.1 Carlito syrichta
TCAGATGACCTGGGACCCCAGAGGGGCAGCCAGAATCGTCTGCCAAGCTGACCCGAGGAGAGCACCTGGGTCAGGGGCATGTCTCTGCTGGGGCATCCAGCCCTGTAACTGCCTCATTCCTCATGGTGGACCCACTCACTCCTCCAAGGGGCTGCTTCTGGAAGGGAGGGCGTGACTCTCAAGGCTTCATGGGGGGATGGCCGGGTGACTCACCCCTGTCACCTCAGCACTCGGGGAGCCTGAGATGGGAAGATGGCCTGAGTCCAGGAGCTTAAGACCAGGCAGGACACCATAGCAATCTCCCACCTCGACCCCAAGCAAAATCCAGAAAACTTTGGGTGAGGACAGTCCTCAGCAGGATTATCACCTCCAGCCCAGAGTTCAATACACAACAGGAGGACCAGGATGTCGACCAAATAGAAAGCCTGTGATGGCATCAGTTTGGGAGGCCCAGGATGAGAGGTTGGCCCAAACTAGGCATATTGAGAGCAGCCTGGGCAACCTAGTGAGGAAAGATAATAAAGAATGAAAGAAAGAATGAAAGAAAGAAAGAACAAAAGAATGAAAGAAAGAAAAAAGAAAGAAAGAAAGAAAAAGAAAAAATGAAAAAAAGAAAGGAAGGTAAGAAAGAAATCCATTCTCCTGCAAACCTTCTTCCCTCAATCCTTCCCCTCCCGCTACCCCACATATGAGGTTCCCCCAATCTCTGCACCGCCAGCCACAACACAACCCCCCAATTGCTGACCCCGCAATGGTGTGGGAGTTCCCAAGGCTCCCTTACCTGGTTCCTGCCTGCTCTACTCTCTGAGGTGAGAAATGTGACCCAGGCAGGCCGACCGTCTGACTCGGCAATGTGAACCATCTACTAAAAAGGCAAAAGACACATTGCTCACCCAAAGACATTACTTCTCCCAAATCCTATTTTTCCTGGCTCTAAAGCCAGTTGACCTGTGAATACACCACATACAGTTGAGAATCTGTTTACGATTCTGAACTTTTTGGAGACAGGGTCTGGCTCTGTGGCCCAGACTGGGTCCCGAAGATACTACCACCATTAACCGCCAGACTCAAAATCATGAGCTTCAGTGATCCTCCCTCTTCAGCCTCTGGAGTTGCCAGCACGATGGGCACCTTGACCCCAGAGTGCTGAGATGGGATCTCCCTGTGCGGCCCAGGCTGGCTTTGAGCTCCTG
>NW_007169015.1:0-1104 GCF_000164805.1 Carlito syrichta
TAAAGAACAAAAGAATGAAAGAAAGAAAAAAGAAAGAAAGAAAGAAAAAGAAAAAATGAAAAAAAGAAAGGAAGGTAAGAAAGAAATCCATTCTCCTGCAAACCTTCTTCCCTCAATCCTTCCCCTCCCGCTACCCCACATATGAGGTTCCCCCAATCTCTGCACCGCCAGCCACAACACAACCCCCCAATTGCTGACCCCGCAATGGTGTGGGAGTTCCCAAGGCTCCCTTACCTGGTTCCTGCCTGCTCTACTCTCTGAGGTGAGAAATGTGACCCAGGCAGGCCGACCGTCTGACTCGGCAATGTGAACCATCTACTAAAAAGGCAAAAGACACATTGCTCACCCAAAGACATTACTTCTCCCAAATCCTATTTTTCCTGGCTCTAAAGCCAGTTGACCTGTGAATACACCACATACAGTTGAGAATCTGTTTACGATTCTGAACTTTTTGGAGACAGGGTCTGGCTCTGTGGCCCAGGCTGGGTCCCGAAGATACTACCACCATTAACCGCCAGACTCAAAATCATGAGCTTCAGTGATCCTCCCTCTTCAGCCTCTGGAGTTGCCAGCACGATGGGCACCTTGACCCCAGAGTGCTGAGATGGGATCTCCCTGTGCGGCCCAGGCTGGCTTTGAGCTCCTGGTCTCCAGCCATCCTCCCGCCTTGGCCTCGCAGAGCACTAGGATTCCAAGTGTGGGCCACTGCACCAGGCCTTCTGGTTTGTTTTTGACGAAGATTGGTGGCTGGGCTCGGGACTCAGCCTTGTCAATCCAGCCCTCTGGGAGGCAGATTCCAGTGGCCGGCCCAAGTCCACTGGCTGAGACCAACCCAGGCACCTCAGCGTGACCTCTTCTCTACCATCCATCTCAAATGAGCTGTATGTGGTGGTGCCTGCCTCTTGTTCTGGTTCCTCTAAAGGCCATGGAAAGGTTAGCCAGAGTCCAACGGGCCAAGGCTGTGGTGTCCGGGACTGAGACACTGCCCTCCAGCCTGGGCGATGGAGTAAGACTCTGACTCAAAAAAAAGGTAAAAAGGAAAAAAAGAAGAGCATCCATTTGTGTGTGGAGTTGGGATCATCATGAACAGACAGAGATCATTTC
>NW_007169016.1:0-622 GCF_000164805.1 Carlito syrichta
TGAAGATAGGGCTCCAGGTTCTCCTAGCCTGAAGGGTTTCTGTGGATAAATCTGCTGCTATTCTAATTGGTCTTCCCTGGTAGGTAGTCTGGCCTTTTTCTCTTGCTGCCTTTAGGATTTTTTCTTTTATACTTACTTTGTTTACGTGAATTATTATGTGTCTGGGAGTTGGTCTTCTCATTTGTTGTCTTGCAGGGGTTCTCTGAATCTCTTGTGTTTGAAATTTTTCATCCTTGATGAGATGAGGGAAGTTTTCTTGAATGATTTCATGAAATGTTTGTTCCAGTGTGGCTTCTGTTTCTCTCTCTGCCTCAGGAAGCCCAATTACTCTTAGGTTTGGTCTCTTGAAGTGATTATTCATCTCTTGCAGGTTTTGTTCTGTCTTTATGAGCTTCTTTTCTATGCTTTTGACAGTTGGGGTTAGTTCTGTGTTTTGGTCTTCGAGCTCTGAGATTCTTACTTCTGCTTGACTGATTCAGCTTTCCATGCTTATTACTCTGTTGTTCATTTCCATCACATTATTCTTTACTACTGTCATTTCTGACATCAGCTCCTTCCTATTTTCCTCTTGTCTCTCCTCAATTTTTAAAATTCTCTCTATAATGTCTTGATGTCTGGTTTG
>NW_007169017.1:0-612 GCF_000164805.1 Carlito syrichta
CCCCCCTTGGGTAAAACCCTACCTTCCTACAACAACCCAAACGTTGAAAGTGCTTGCCTTGCAGGAAAGGAGGATGGAACCTCTGTTGCTCCCAGGAGGTGAGCCGTCGCAGTCCCAGGAGAAGCTGAACCCCTTCCATAAGTTGTCAAAGAACCCCTTTTACCCAGTTCTCCCGGACTACAATGCAGGAGAAATGATCTTCCCCCCCCCATGCCAATTAGCTCCCCCAGGGCCCTCAGCGCCACCGGTGCCACAAACCCAAAACACTGCTGCTGAAGCAGGTCCAGGGGTAGCTGGGGATAGAAGACAGAAGGGGGAGGTGGACGGGCCCGCCTCAGGGACTTGAAGAAGAGTCGCCAGGGGGGTAGGCCCCGGAATAGGGGCTGTGGACTTCATGGTGGTCCTACCACTGAGAGTGGCCGGGCCTCTGGATGAGGCTGGAAACCAGCCTATGCACTATTGGCCGTTTTCTACTAGTGATTTATATAATTGGAAAACGCAAACAGTCGCCTTTCTGAGAATCCTAGGGGCCTAATTAACTTGCTGGAAAGTGTTCTTTTTACCCACCAGCCCACTTGGGATGATTGCCAGATGTTGTTGCAAGTGTTATTC
>NW_007169018.1:0-892 GCF_000164805.1 Carlito syrichta
TCAGGAGCTATTGACCCCATTTCCTCCCCCTTTCTACTCATCACTAACAATATTAAGCTCCTGTGAGCTCAAAGCATAAAAACTCTGAGAACGGGACAAACACAAACTAACTTTAGAAGCTCATTGCTCCCATTCTTCCACAAACTGCAGTATTGGCTTTCACACAACTTATAATTCAAACTACTTTCACATCTAAGAGCTTTAGTATTGGTCACAGGCTTCTGGGTCATGATCTTAGGATTTATTGAAGGTGTAAATTGTAGAATATAGATTTAGAAGACAGCCATTTTGTTGAAAGAATGCAGCTGGGTTGCTTGCAGGTAGCCCACTGTGAACTTTGAACTGGGCCACATTGCAGACATTCTGAGATGCACCACATTCGCTTGTAAAGTAAATACTTAAGCATCTATAGAATTGTTTAACTTGGCATAAATCAATCAACTAAGGATGAAAAAGTTTTATAGAATATATCAGTCATGGATTAGGTTATTCTTTTTTATGTGATTTTAAGATTATCATATGAAAAGGGTTTAAAGGCAACCATTGATTAAGTTTTCATGGATTAAGTTTCTGATGGGTGAGGGATGGCCCTCCCACATCTGACTTTGTGTATAAAATACCCGTTGTTATTCCCAATAACACACATAGCTTCTGCACTAGACCGGAGTCCAGTCTCTTTCTCTCTCTCTCTCTCTCTCTCTCTCTCTGTCTTTCTTCTTCCCCCCAATCTCCGATGCCATCTCCACCTTTGGGGCACCCTGAACCCGGCTGAAGCTGGTCTCCAGCACAGGGTACTTGGAAGGCTGAGGTGGAAATATCACTGGAACCCAGAAGGTTGAGGCTGAGGTGGCTGGGAGTGGCCACTGCACTCCAGTCACAGCACAGAGTGAGG
>NW_007169019.1:0-8304 GCF_000164805.1 Carlito syrichta
AAGACAGCCATTTTGTTGAAAGAATGCAGCTGGGTAGCTTGCAGGTAGCCCACTGTGAACTTTGAACTGGGCCACATTGCAGACATTCTGAGATGGACCACATTCGCTTGTAAAGTAAATACTTAAGCTTCTATAGAATTGTTTAACTTGGCATAAATCAATCAACTAAGGAAGAAAAAGTTTTATAGAATATATCAGTCACGGATTAGGTTATTCTTTTTTATGTGATTTTAAGATTATCATATAAAAAGGGTTTAAAGGCAACCATTGATTAAGTTTTCATGGATTAAGTTTCTGATGGGTGAGGGATGGCCCTCCCACATCTGACTTTGTGTATAAAATACCCGTTGTTATTCCCAATAACACACATAGCTTCTGCACTAGACCGGAGTTCAGTCTCTTTCTCTCTCTCTCTCTCTTTCTCTCTCTCTCTCTGTCTTTCTTCTTCCCCCCAATCTCCGATGCCATCTCCACCTTTGGGGCACCCTGAACCCGGCTGAAGCTGGTCTCCAGCACAGGGTACTTGGAAGGCTGAGGTGGAAATATCACTGGAACCCAGAAGGTTGAGGCTGAGGTGGCTGGGAGTGGCCACTGCACTCCAGTCACGGCACAGAGTGAGACTCTAACTCAATTAAAGAAAGAAAGAAAGAAAGAAAGAATTCATATGAAACCATAAACAATCAAGAATAGCCAAAAAAATCTTATCAAAAGAAGCAAAGCAGGAGCTAGTACTGTTACAGACTTCAAATTTTACTATATGTTTACAGTAATCAAAACAGCCTGGTATTGGTACAAGAATAGGTCCATAGGCCAATGGATCAGGATAGAGAATGAAATACTCAAATTCTCAACCAACTCATATTGGAAAAATCCTCCACGATCCACTGGGTAATGGAGAACATATTCAGTATATGTGCTGGGAAAAGGCTGAACAAACGCACAAGGGTGAAACAGGACCCCTAACTATCACCATACACATTAACTTTAAATGGATCAAAGACTTAAACGTAAAAGACCAAATTATAATAATCTTAGAAAACACAGGCGACACCATTATGGAAACTGGAACCAGAAACTAATTCCTCTTCAGAACCCTAAATACCCATGCCGTAAAAGTAGTTAGACAAGTGGGATCTCATCAAATTAATATACTTCTGCAAAGAAAAGAAACCATCAGAAGAGTAGGGATACAACCAACATATCAGACAAATATTCCCTTTGAAAAGTGTGCAAAATACGTGATTGACCTCTTTTCATAAGAAACGATATGTGCAGCCAGCAGACACAAGAAAATTGCTCACCCTCACACATCCACAAATAAATGCAAATGAGGTCACTTTGAAATACCACATACCCCCTGTAAGACTGGCCATCATTAATAAAACAAAGAATAACAGAGGCTGGTAAGGATTTTGGAAAAATAAGTGCTTCTACACTGCATATGGACTGAAAAGTAGAGCAACACCTTTGGAAAAGTGTGTGATGTTTTCTAAAGTGACAAGATATTGGTCTACCCTGTGACACAGTAATTCACTTGAAGAGAATATACCTGGAGGAACTCAAATCATTTTACCAAAAAGATACATGCACAAGTATGCTTTTTGCAGCTCTAATCACAACTGCAAACAACATGGTACCAATCATGTTGCCCATCAAAGCTGGAAAGGATAAAATAAATGTGGTATATACACAGTGGAATATTGTGCAGCCTAAAATACGACAGGAAAACGGATTTTACAGAACGTTTGATTGAAAAGAGGTAGGTCTTTTCAGTGATTTATCACAGAATAAAGAGCAGAGTTCCATCTGTATTCACTCATGAGCTGAACTTGATCACTTATAGTGCTGTAAGAAAGTGATTGGCAGTTGTGTAAAAATGTTTAGCGGTAGGGGTGAGATTGGCTGTGGAGGGATACTGCTAAGGAAGCAAGGGGCATACCTCAATAACCTGGGACCCTACATAATCAATGTTTTTATGTCTAACTATGAACTGTACCCCACATTTTTTTAAAAAATAAAAAATAAATAAATAAATAAATGAAAGCTGTAAAACTTACAACTGACTTTATTATGTTACTCTATTTTTTTACTTTAAAATGGATACAATTCAGTATTGGGCTTAGAAATGTTCACTATGCAGAGGTTGATTTTTTTAAGTGTATAATACTCCAATGATAACTGCTTTTCTTTTTTTAACACGTTATAATACATGCTATAATTCTACCTTCAAAATTGACTACTACAGTGTTTCTCACATAAAATCTGAATGTTTTATTCTGCCTAAATTGAAACTTGTTGAGATTCCAGATCTATACATTCTTAGATAACTGAACCTTGAGATTCAGTGTACCTAACAGCTATTCAGAAGACAGAATGCATAATTAATTTGAAAACTTTTAGAAAATTAAACAGTATAGTAATTTAATACAGGTTTTTCCATTCTTAAAATTTGTGTACAATTTCTTGGTGCACTCTGTATTTTCTGCTTGTTGATTTAGATTAAATATTACATATGTGCAATCCTTAGAGAAAAGTTTCCCTTATATATTTGAAGGTAGTATAATATGCCTTGCCTTCATATTTTAAACCAATTTATATTTTTAAAAGAGTATTTCTATTGAATACCTTGTATTTCCCTTACCTAAGACATAATGCTGTACTCTGTAACAAAATATTCGATTAACCTGATACTTTTAATCACCAAGCATTTAAAATCAGGCACACAGAAAAAGAGAATTTAAGGTCCAATATACATAAACCAATATAACATGGAGATTTACAAAGTAGTAAGTATTTGGGCTCTGCATTAGTATAACAATTTAGATAATTGAAAATTCTGGAAAATTGACAATTATCTTAGCTAAAGTGATTTTCAAGTCATGTTAGAAGAATGGCTCAAAGGCTGTGTCACAATACTAAAAACATCCAAAAGTTTCTAACCTAAAGAAAGTGCTAAAATAGCATGTGGTTTTGCTATAACCAAGGTCCAACAGGATTTAGTGTCCATAATAATAAAAGACTACCTTGTGGGCAACCCCCTCTGGTCCCATCCCAGTGTGGATGTTTCTCTGTCCTATCAATAAATACTGCTTTGCTAACAAAAAATTGACTACCTCGTTTAGTGAATTCTTCAATGGTCACTTATACCTGGAGAAATTTTTGGATAGATGTGAAAACATGGTTTTCTTCACTTCTTGGGAATGAATTCCACCATGTCTACCGCATTTGGCAGAGCACTGTACACAAACCCTTGAAGCCTAAGGATTGCTCAGTAGTCAAGGTCCCCCCCATTATGATGTCAAAGTTCTGAGGCTGATGTCATGAATAACAATTTGACATTCTTGTTTCCCTGACATGGATTACCTCTTTAATGTAAAAATTACCCTTTTAGCCAGTCTACAGATTCAGTGAAATAGCCATAAAGTGAACATCAGTCTTCTCAAACCTGAAAACTACAATAAGGAATTCATATGACTTGGGCTCGGTTGCTCAGGCTGTAATCCCACAACTTAGGGAGGCTGAGGTTAGTGTATTGACTGAACCTGCAGGTTAGAGACCCGCCTGGGCAGCGAGGCCCCATCTCGACAATAAATCCAAAAATCAGCCAGGAGTGGTAGTGCATGCTTGTCATTCAGGCTACTTGGACGACTGAGGCAGAAGGATTGCCGCAGTCCAGCAAGCCAAGGCTGTGGTGGCCGGGAGCGGCCACTGCACTCCAGTCTGTGCAACAGAGTGGGACTACAACTCAAAAAAAAAAAAGAATTTTTATGAAACCAAAAACAATCAAGAATAACCAAAAGAACCTTATCAAAAGAAACAAAGCAGGAGGTATCACTGTTCCAGACTTCAAACTTTAGTATATGTTTACAGTAATCAACACAGTCTGGTATTGGTACATGAATATTTCCCTAGGCCAATGGATCAGGACAGAGAATGAAATCCTCAAATTCTCAACCAACTCATCTTTGGAAAAACCTCGAGGACCCAATGGGTAATGGAGAACATATTCATTAATGGTGCTGGGAAAAGGCTGACCACATGCACAGATTAGAAACAGAACCCCTAACTACCACCATACACATTGACTCTAAATGGATCAAAGACCAAAAAGTAAAACACCACATTATAATAATCTTAGAAAACACAGGAGACACCGTTATGGAAACTGGAACCAGAAACTAATTCCTCTTCTGAACCCTAAATACCCATGCTATAAGAAGTAACTTAGACAAGTGGGATCTCATCAAATTAACATACTTTGACAGAAGAAAAGAAACCATCAGAAAAACAGGGATACAGCCAACAGAGTGGAGAAAACAATTCTCCAACTATATATCTGCAAAAAAAACATACCATCTAGGGTCTACAAGAAACTCAAACACTTAGAAAAATCAGAAAAACATTCCCTTTGAAAAGTGTACAAAATACGTGATTGGACATTTTTAATAGGAAGAGATAGGGGCAGCCAGCAAACACATGAAAATTGCTCAGCCTCACTCATCATCAAAGAAATGCAAATGAAACCACTTTGAAATACCACATACCCCCTGTAAGACTGACCATCACTAATAAAACAAACAGTAATAGAGGCTGGTAAGGATTTGGGATAAAATAAAGGCTTCTATACTGCATGTAGACTGAAAAGTAGAGCAACATCTTGGGAAAAGAGTGTGCTGTTTTCTAAAGGGCCAAGATATTGACTTACCATATGACTCAGTAATTCTCGTGTAGAGAATATACTTGGAGGAACTCAAATAATTTTACCGAATAGATACCTGCACAAATATGTTTTTTGCAGCTCTTGTCACAATTGCAAACCACATGGTACCAACCATGTTGCCCATCAAAGCTGTAATGGATAAAATAAATGTGGTATATACACAGTGGAATATTATGCAGCCATAAAAATTGACAGATATAAGGATTTTACAGACCGTTTGATGAATATGACGTAGGTATTTTTCAGTGATTTATTACAGAAACAAACAAGAGAGTTCCATATGTTCTCACTCATGAACTAAACTTGATCAATGATAGTGCTGTAAGAAAGTGATTGGTAGTCCTGGAAAACTCTTGAGGGGAGGGGTGGGACTGGGCGGCCACTGCAGTCATTCCCAGCTCATATCTGAAGCCACCCATGACTTCAGACTGTGAAGCCCACAAGCAGGATCTTCTGAGCTCCCTGCTGCTATGCCACACCCCTAGCTCAGAGAAGGCCTGGGGAACTCCCCCAGTGAAGTTGCTGCAGCAAGTTGTGATACATAGCAGACTCGCTCCCCTCTGGACTGTAGCATGCGAAATCACCACCTGCTCGGGAACCAAGGGAGTAAACCTACAACCCCACTGTATGGACAGACTCCAAGGCAGTGGGAAGTGGGTTTCAGACTAGACATACAGCTGTTGGTGAACACCTGGATTTGCAGAGAGATTGTGAATCACAGCTCCCCCCTTAATTAATTCCCAAAACTACAAAAAGGTCTGCCCTCAACCCACAGTCCAACTCCAGAACTGAACAAAGCAAGAGGAAATATATTAGGAAGAATAGGAGATTGAACAAACAGAAGTAAAAGAAACCCCTCCACCTCTGAAAAACAGAATTAAAGAAGATAGGGAAGTGGAGGGAAGGGAAAAGTAGGGAGGGAAAATCGGCAAAAATGAAGAAAACCCAAAAGAAGAACGCAGGGCTCACACAGACCTCTGGAAGGTCAGTCACTGAGAAAACAGACTTTGGAGTAGAAACAATGAAGAGCCCCCAGAATGACTGATCACAAGCAAAAAACCCACGCATCAAGGTATTAATAGGGAGAATTAAAAAACTGAGGAGAGACAAGAGGAAAATAGGAAGGAACTGATGACAGAAATAACAGCAGTAAAGAATACTGTGATGGAAATAAATAACAAACCAATTAGCATGGAAAGCACAATTGTCCAAGCAGAAGAAAGAATCTCAGACTTGAAGACCAAAATACAGAACGAACCCAAACTCTCCAAAACATAGATAAGAAGCTCAAAAATTCAGAACAAAACCTTCAGGAGATGAATGATTACTTCAAGTGACCCAATCTACGTGTAATTGGCCTTTCTGAGGAATAGAGAGAGTCCGAGGTCACATTGAACAAACATTCCATGAAATCATCCAAGAAAATTTCCCTCATCTCATCACTGATGCAAATATTCAAGCACAAGAAATTCAGAGAACCCCTGCAAGACGATAAATGAGAAGACCAACTCCCAGACACATAATAATTCACCTAAACAAATTAGGCATAAAAGAAAAAATCCTAAAGGCAGCAGGAGGAAAAGGCCAGATTATCAACCAGGGAAGACCAATTAGAATAGCAGCAGATTTATCCACAGAAACCCTTCATGTTATGAGAGCGTGGAGCCCTATCTTCAAAGTTCTAAAAAATAAACAATTTCAACCAAGAATAACATTCCCAGCCAAACTAAGCTTCATTAGTGAGGGAGAATTGAAATCTTTCCCAGAATCCAAACCCTAAAAACCTATGCTGCCACCACAAGTAACACTTAAGAAAGTACTGAACACAGAAGAAAAGGAAAAAAAGAACAACATTCTTACCAGAGTACAGGCAAAAGATTAAAAACGAATGAACCAACTCCAAAACCCAAAGAAAGACAACAAACTAACAGGAACAACAACTCTGTAAGAACCTTATGACAGGGATCAACTCTTGGATTTCAATTATCAGCCTAAATGTGAATGGACTAAATGCACCACTGAAAATATATAGAATGGCAAAATGGATAAAATATCATCAGGCAGCAATCTATTGCCTTCAAGAGACTCACCTCACTAAATAGAACACCCACAGCCTCAAAGTAAGAGGATGGGAAACAAACTTTCAGGCGAACAGAATACAAAAGAAAGGAGGAGTAGCAATCTTAATATCAGACAAAATAACCTTCAAGCTATTAAAACTCAAAAAAGATACCTAAGGCCACTACATAATGATAAAAAGTTCAATCCATCAACAAGAAATATCTTTCCTAAACATATATGCAGCCAACATAGGTGCGCCAACTTTCATAAAGCAACATCTAGGAAAACTAAAGAAAGATATTGATTCTAACACCATCATAACATGGGACTTAATACCCCTCTCACAACCCTAGACAGATCATCAGGACAAAAAATCTGCAAGGGGATCCGGAACCTCAATGTGACTTTGGACCAAATGGATTTAATTGATACCTACAGAACACTCCATCCAAAGACCAGAGAATATAAATTTTACTCATCACCACATGGAACGTATTCTAAGATTGACAACATAATTGGCCATAAATCAAGCATAAGTAAATTTAAAAGGCCCGAAATACTACCATGCAGCTTCTCGGACCACAGTGGAATAAAAATAAATATTGACACCAAAAAGGTCCCCCCAAACCCACAAAGACATGGACACTAAACAGCATGATGCTAAACAACTTCTGGGTCAATGATGAAATCAAAACAGAGATCAAAAGATACCTGGAAACAAATGAAAATGAAGAAACCTCTTACCAAAATATCTGGGACGCCTTAAAAGCTGTAGTTAGATGGGAATTTATATCCCTAAAAACACACATGAAGAAAACTGAAGGAGCACAAATTAACAGCCTAATAAATCACCTAAGGAAGCTGGAAAAGCAAGTCCACAAAATCCCTAACTTCAGAGGAAGAATCCAGATCACCAAAATAAAGGCCCAAATCCAAGACATAGAAGATAAAAAGATAATACAAAAAATTCATGAAACAAAAAGCTGGTTCTTCGAAAGGATAAACAAAATCGATGGTCTCCTAGCTAGAATGACCAGGAAAAAGCAAAAACAAAAAAACCCAAATAAGCACAATCAGAAACACAAAAGATGAAGTTACTTCTGATCTTGAAGAAATACAAAGGATCATTGGAGACTACGATGTACTTGTATGGAAACAAACATGAAAACTTTAAGGAAATGGAGGACTTTCTGGCCTCACACAACTTACATAGTTAGAAACAAGAGGAAATTGACACCCTAAATAGACCAATAGCAATCAAGGAAATCAACTATGTAATAAGAAAACTACCCACAAAAAAATCCCTGGAACAGATGGCATTCCAGCAGAATTCTATAAGACATTCAAGGAGGAGCTGATACCAATCCTACTGAAGGTATTCAAGTCAATTGAAAAAGATGGAACTCTCCCCAAATCATTTTTCGAAGACACATCACATTGATACCCAAGCCAGGTAAGTTCCAAAAAAGAAGAGAACAACAGGCCAATATCTTTGATGAACATAGATGCTAAAATCCTCAACA
>NW_007169019.1:8324-9386 GCF_000164805.1 Carlito syrichta
TCTCACTCATGAACTAAACGTGAGCAATGATAGTGGTGTAAGAAAAGTGATTGGTAGTCCTGGAAAACTCTTGAGGGGAGGGGTGAGATTGTCAGTGGAGGGATACTGCTGAGAAAGGGAGAGGCATACGTCATTAACCAGGGACCCTGCATAATAAATGTTCATATATCTAACTCTAATTTGTACCCCACGTTATTTTAAAAATTAAAATAAATAGGACTTCCAGTAAGATGGCGACAGGCCAGCAGGGTCTGGGAAACCTTCTGCGAAAGAGAACAGCCATAAAGTCCCTAGCTCTCTCCCAGGGACTGCAGACCTCATCTTCGACAGCCTGCTCTTCACAGGAGCTCAGCTGCCACTGTCACTCGCCATCACTACTCATATATCACAATGAACTGGGCAGCTCCTGCAGTCACCTGGGTGGGACCGGGAGGCTCCTGCAGTTGCCAGGGCAGTACCAGGTAGCTCCTGCAGTTGCTGCAGTAGGACTGGGCGGCCACTGCAGTCATTTCCAGCTCATATCTGAAGCCACCCATGACTTCAGACTGTGAAGCCCACATGCAGGATCTTCTGAGCTCCCTGCTGCTATGCCACACCCCTAGCTGAGAGAAGGCCTGGGGAACTCCCCCAGTGAAGTTGCTGCAGCAAGTTGTGATCTGTAGCAGACTCGCTCCCCTCTAGACTGTAGCATGCGAAATCACCACCTGCTCGGGAACCAAGGGAGTAAACCTACAACCCCACTGTATGGAAAGACTCCAAGGCAGTGGGAAGTGGGTTTCAGACTAGACATACAGCTGTTGGTGAACACCTGGATCTGCAGAGAGATTGTGAATCACAGCTCCCCGCTTAATTAATTCCCAAAACTACAAAAAGGTCTGCCCTCAACCCACAGTCCAACTCCAGAACTGAGCAAAGCAACAGGAAATATATTAGGAAGAATAGGAGATTGAACAAACAGAAGTAAAAGAAACCCCTCCACCTCTGAAAAGCAGAATTAAAGAAGATGGGGAAGTGGAGGGAAGGGAAAAGTAGGGAGGGAAAATCGGCAAAAATGAAGAAAAC
>NW_007169019.1:9406-11188 GCF_000164805.1 Carlito syrichta
CAACTCACAGCCAGCATACTCCTAAAAGGACAAAAATTGTAACCATTTCCCCTGAAAACTGGAACAAGACAAGGATGCCCACTCTCACCCCTTCTGTTCAACATAGTATTGAAAGTCCTGGCTAGAGAAATAAGAGAAGAGAAGGCAATCAGGGGTATCCAAATAGGAAAAGAGGAAGTCAAGTTATCTCTCTTTGCAGATGATATGATTGTGTGTCTTGAAAACCCAAGAGAATCTGTCAAAAACCTCTTTGTACTGATAAAGGCCTTTGGCAAGTCTCAGGCTACAAAATAAATGTGCAAAAGACAATCGCATTTCTTTACACCAATAATAAACAAACAGAAACCCAAATAAAAAGCACAATTCCATTCACAATAGTCACACAAAAAATGAAATACCTTGGCATCTTCCTAACCAGAGATGTGAAAGTCTTTTACAATGAAAACTACAAAACAGTGCTCAAAGAAATCAAAGATGACACAAACAAGTGGAAAAATATCCCATGCTCATGGATTGGAAGAATCAACATTGTGAAAATGTCCATCTTCCCTAAGGCAATCTAAAAATTCAATGCAATACGCATCAAACTGCCAGCAACATTCTTCTCAGACCTAGAAAAAACAACACAGGAATTCATATAGGAACAGACAGAACAATCCTCAGCAAAAAAAAACAAAAAAAAAGCAGGTGGTATCACATTGGCAGCCTTCACACATTACGATAAACCTACAATCATGAAAACAGTTTGGTATTGGTATAGGAACAGGCATAGAGATCAATGGAATAGAATTGAGATTCCCGAAGCAAAACCTCAATTTCTCAACCAACTCATTTTCGATAAAGCCTCCACCACCTACCACTGGGGAGAGTAGAACCTATTCAGTAAATGGTGCTGGGAAAACTGGCTGACCACATGCAGAAGATTGAAACAGGACCCCTATCTATCCCCATGCACAAAGGTTAATTCCAAATGTATTAGAGACCTAAATTTAAAACCTCAAACAATAAAAACCTTAGAATATGAAGGACATACCCTCATGGAAATTGGAACTGGTATCCAATTCCTGAACAAAACTCGAAACCAACAGGTCATAAGAGAGAAGATAGACAACTGGGACCTTATTAAACTGACAAGCTTTTGCAAAGCCAAAGAAACCATCAAGAGAGCAGGGAGACAGCCTACGGACTGGGAAAAAGTATTTGCCAACACCAGGTCTGACAAAGGCTTGACATCGTGAATCCACAAGGAACTCAAATGGGCTGAAAAGAAAAAAAAAAAACAACCCCATTATAAAATGGGCAAAAGATATGAACAGACACTGCACAAAGGAAGACATCCGAGCAGCAAACAGACACATGAAGAAATGTTCAACCTCACTAATCAGGGAGATGCAAATCAAAACCACCCTGAGATACCACCTAACTCCAGTCAGAATGGCAATTATCAACAACTCAAAAAATAAGAGCTACTGGACAGGTTGTGATGAAAAGGGAACATTGCTACACTGCTGGTGGGAGTGCAAACTAGTACAACCTCTGTGGAAAGCAGTGTGGCGATTTCTAACAGCTCTAAATATTAATCTTCCAGAAGACCCCGCAATCTTCCCACTGGGAATATATCCTAAATAACTGAAATCACTTTATAAAAAAGATACCTGCACACGTATATTTATCTCAGCATTGTTCTCAATAGCAAGAACCTTAAGCAACAATGCTGCCCATCAAAAGAGGACTGGATTTAAAAAATGTGGCACGTATACACAATAGAATACTATGAAACCA
>NW_007169019.1:11208-11893 GCF_000164805.1 Carlito syrichta
CATGAGAAGACCAACTCCCAGACACATAATAATTCACCTAAACAAAGTAGGTATAAAAGAAAAAATCCTAAAGGCAGCAGGAGGAAAAGGCCAGATTACCAACCAGGGAAGACCAATTAGAATAGCAGCAGATTTATCCACAGAAACCCTTCATGTTATGAGAACGTGGAGCCCTATTTTCAAAGTTCTAAAAAATAAACAATTTCAACCAAGAATAACATTCCCAGCCAAACTAAGCTTCACTAGTGAGGGAGAATTGAAATCTTTCCCAGAATCCAAACCCTAAAAACCTATGCTGCCACCACAAGTAACACTTAAGAAAGTACTGAACACAGAAGAAAAGGAAAAAAAGAACAACATTCTTACCAGAGTACAGGCAAAAGATTAAAAACGAATGAACCAACTCCAACTCAAAGAAAGACAACAAACTAACAGGAACAACAACTCTGTAAGAACCTTATGACAGGGATCAACTCTTGGACTTCAATTATCAGCCTAAATGTGAAAGGACTAAATGCACCACTGAAAATGTATAGAATGGCAAAATGGATAAAATATCATCAGGCAGCAATCTATTGCCTTCAAGAGACTCACCTCACTAAATAGGACACCCACAACCTCAAAGTAAGAGGATGGGAAACAAACTTTCCGGCGAACAGAATACAAAAGAAAGGAGGAGTCTTGA
>NW_007169019.1:12475-13857 GCF_000164805.1 Carlito syrichta
TTAACTGTACCCCACAATATCATACTAAAAAATATGATTAAAAAATTAAAATAAATAAATAAATAATAAATAAAAGCTGTAAAATATGAAACTGACTTTGCTTATTCTATTTTTTATTTTTTTACTTTAAAAATGGTTACAATTCAGGGTTAGGCCTAGAAATGTTCATTATGCCCGGATTGATATATTAAGAAGTGTATAATACTCCAATGATAACTCCTTTTCCTTTTAATACGTTAGAATACATGGTATATATCTGACTTAAAAATTGACAACTACAGTTTTTCTCACATAAATTCTGAATGTTTTTTTCTGCCTAAATTGAAACTTTTTGAGATTCCAGATCTATATCATTCTTAGATAACTGAACCTTGAGATTCAGTGTACCTAAGTGCTATTCAGAAAACAGAATGCATAATAACCCTTAAAAATTTTAGAAAATAAAACAGTATTGCAATTTAATACAACTTTTTTCATTCTTAAAATTTGTTTACATTTTCTTGATAGAGTCTATATTTTCGGATTGTTAATTTTGATTAAATGTTACAGATGTGCAATCCTTAGAGAAAAGTTCCCCTTATATATTTGAGGGAAATATAAAATCACATTCGCTGTCATATTTTAACCCAATTTATATTCTTAGAAGAGTATTTCCATTGTATCACCTAGTATTTTCTCTACCTAAGACATAAAGCTGTACTGTGCAACAAAGTATCTGATTAATCTGATACTTTTAATCACAAAGCATTTAAAATAAGGCACACAGGTAAAGAGAATTTGGGGTCCAATATTTATAAAACAAAATAGCATGGAGATTTACAACGTAGTAAGTATTTGAACTCTGCATTAGCATAAAAACGTAGATAATTGAAAATTCTGGAAAATTGATTATGGCCTTAGCAAAAGCAATGTTTAAATCGTGTATGAAACAGTGTTCAAACGTTATTGCACAATACTAAAAACATCCAGAAGTTTCTAAACTAAAGAAAGTGCTGAAATATTGTTTGGTCGTTCTACAACCAAGCCTCAACATGTCTCCGTGACCATACTAATAATAGCCTATCACTTGAGCAATCCCCTGTGGTTCCCTCTCAGTTTGGGGGTTTCTGGGTCCTCTCAATAAACACTGCTTTAAAACAAAAAAAGACTACCTCATTTAGAAGATCCTTGAATGGTCACTTATCCCTGGAGAAATTTTTGATAGGTGTGAACACATGGTTCTCTTCACTTGAGAATGAAATCCACCATGTCTACCGCATTTGGCAGAGAACTGTACACAAGTGCTTGAAGTCTAAGGATTGCTCAGTAGTCAAGGTACATTCCATTGTGATGTCAAAGTTTTGAGGCTGATGTAATAAATTACAATATGACAAGCTTGATCC
>NW_007169019.1:13877-14733 GCF_000164805.1 Carlito syrichta
ATTCATATAGGAACAGACAGAACAATCCTCAGCAAAAAAAAACCAAAAAAAAGCAGGTGGTATCACATTGGCAGCCTTCACACATTACGATAAACCTACAATCATGAAAACAGCTTGGTATTGGTATAGGAACAGGCATAGAGATCAATGGAATAGAATTGAGATTCCTGAAGCAAAACCTCAATTTCTCAACCAACTCATTTTCGATAAAGCCTCCACCACCTACCACTGGGGAGAGGAGAACCTATTTAGTAAATGGTGCTGGGAAAACTGGCTGACCACATGCAGAAGATTGAAACAGGACCCCTATCTATCCCCATGCACAAAGGTTAATTCCAAATGTATCAGAGACCTAAATTTAAAACCTCAAACAGTAAAAACCTTACAATATGAAGGACATACCCTCATGGAAATTGGAACTGGCATCCAATTCCTGAACAAAACTCGAAACCAACAGGTCATAAGAGAGAAGATAGACAATTGGGACCTTATTAAACTGACAAGCTTTTGCAAAGTCAAAGAAACCATCAAGAGAGCAGGGAGACAGCCTACGGACTGGGAAAAAGTATTTGCCAACACCAGGTCTGACAAAGGCTTGACATCGTGAATCCACAAGGAACTCAAATGGGCTGAAAAGAAAAAGAAAAACAACCCCTTATAAAATGGGAAAAAGATATGAACAGACACTTCACAAAGGAAGACATCCAAGCAGCCAACAGACACATGAAGAAATGTTCAACCTCACTAATCATCAGGGAGATGCAAATCAAAACCACCCTGAGATACCACCTAACTCCAGTCAGAATGGCATTATCAACAACTCAAAAATACAGCTACTGGAGAGGGTGTGATGAAA
>NW_007169019.1:14782-18569 GCF_000164805.1 Carlito syrichta
CAAAATAAGTGAATGGACACTTTTCATAAGAAGAGATACGGGCAGCCAACAAACATATGAAAATACCTCAGCCTCATTCATCATCAAAGAAATGCAAATGAAACCACTTTGAAATACCACATACCCCTTGTAAGACTGGCCATCATTAATAAAACAAACAATAACATATGCAGTTAAGGATTTGGGAAGAAGTAAATATTTCTACACTGCATGTGGACTGAAAAGCAGAGCAACATCTTTGGAAAACAGTGTGATGGTTTGTAACGGGACAAGACATTGACTTACCTTGTGACTCAGTAATTCCCCTGTCGAGAATATCCTTGGAGGAATTAGAATCATTTTACCAAAAAGATACCCGCACCAGAATGTTTTTTTCAGAGCTAATCATAATTGCAATAAATCATGGTACCAACCATGTTGCCCATCAAAGCTGTAACGGATAAAATAAATGTGGTACATACTCAGTGGATTATTATGCAGCCATTAAAAACGACAGATAAAAGGATTTTACAGAACGTTTGCTGGACATGCGGTAGGTCATTTTCAGTGATTTATCACACAAACAAAAACAGAGTTCCATATTTTCTCACTCATGAGCTGAACTTGATCACTTAAAGTGCTGTAAGAAAGTGATTGGCAGTAGGGGAAAACTGTTATGGGGGAAGGGTGAGATTGGCAGTGGAGGGATACTGTTAAGGATGGGAGGGGCATACCAAATCAACAGGGGACACAGTGTAATCAATGTTTGTATATCTAACTCTGAATTGTACCCCACATTTTTTCAAAAATTAAAATATATATTAAATAAATACGTAAATGAAAGCTGTAAAACATGCAAATGACCTATTTGTTTATTCTATTTAAAATTTTTTTTTTACTTTAAAATTAGTTGCAATTCAGGATTGGGCCTAGAAATGTTCATTATTCAGGGATTCATTTTTTAAGAATTGTATAATAGTCCAATGATAACTCATTTTCCCTTTAAACCGTTGGAATACATGGTATAATTCTGCCTCAAAATTGATAACTACAGTGTTTCTCACACAAATTTTGAATATTTTATCCTGCCTAAATTGAATATTGTTGAGATTCCAGATCTATATCGTTCTTAGAATACTGAACCTTGAGATTTAGAGTACCTAACTGCTTTTCAGAAGGCAGAAGGATTATTAAATCTTAAAAATTTTAGAAAATAAAACAGTATCGTAACTTATTACAGCTTTTTCCATTCTTAAAAATTGTGTACATTTTCTTGGTGCACTCTGTATTTTCTGCTTGTTAATTTTGATTAAATGTTACAAATATGCAATCTTTAGAGAAAAGTTTCCCTTATATATATGAGGGAAATAAAGAATCATATTCCCGTCATATTTTAACTAAATTTATATTTTTAGAATACTATTTCCATTGTACCCCTAGTATTTTCTCTATCTAAGACGTAATGCTGTACTCTGCAACAAAGTATCCAGTTAATCTGATATTTTTAATCACCAAGCATTTACAATCAGGCACAGAGATAAAACAGAATTTGGGGCCCAATATACATAAACCCAAATAACATGGAGATTTACAAATTAGTAAGTATTTGGGCTCCTCATTAATATAAAAATTTAGATAATTGAAAATTCTGGAAAACTGACGATGATCTTAGCTAAAGTGATTTTCAAATCCTGTTAGAAAAACATCTCAAAGGCTGTTACATATGACTAAAAACATGCAAAAGTTTCTAAACTAAAGAAAGTGCTAAAATAGAATGTGGTTGTGCTATAACCGAGCTCCAACAGGATTTGGAGACTATAAAAATAAAACACTACCTCGTGGGAAACCCAATCAGGACCCTTTACAGTGTGGGAGTTTCCCTTCCCTCTCAATAAATATTGTCTTACCAAAAAAAAAAAGACTACCTCGTTTAGTGGATTTCTGAATGGTCACTTAAACCTGGAGAAGTTTTAGGATAGATGTGAACACATGGTTTTATTCACTTCTTGGGAATAAAATCCACCATGTCTTCCTCATTGGACAGAGCACTGTATGCAAGACCTTGAATCCTAAGTATTGCTCTGTAGTCAAGGTCCCTCCCATTATGATGTCAAAGTTCTGAGACTGATGACATAAATGACAATTTGACATGTTTGTTTCCCTGACTTTGCTTACCTCATTATGTAAAAATTAGACTTTGGGGAATCTACAGATTCAATGAAATAACCATTAAGTTAATATCATTCTTCACAGACCCGGAAATTACAATAATGATTTCATATAATTCAGGCTCGGTGACACAGCCTGTAATCCCATGCCTTTGGGAGGCTGAGTTGAGTGGATTCCCTGAGCCCACGGGTTCGAATCCCACCTGGGCAGCGAGACCTCAACACTACAATAAATCCAATAAGAAGCTGGGCGTGGTAGCGCAAGTCTGTCATTCTGGCTACTTGGAAGTCTGAGGCGGAAGTATCACCGGAGCACAGCAGGTTGAGGCTGCGGTGGTCGGGTGTAGCCACTGAACTCCAGTTTGGGCGACAGAGTGAGACTCCTAATCAAAAAAAAGTATTCATATGAAATCATAAACACTCAAGAATAGCCAAAAGAATCGTATCAAAAGAAACAAAGCAGGAGTTATCTCTGTTCTAGACTTCAAACTTTACTATATGTTTACAGTAATAAACACAGCCCGGTATTAGTACAAGAATAGGTCCATAGGCCAATGGATCAGGATAGAGAATGAAATCCTCAAGTTTTCAAGCAGCTCATCTTTGGAGAAACTTCGAAGACCCAATAGGTAATGGAGAACATATTCAGTAAATGGTGCTGGGAGAAGACTCACAACATGTACCAGATAGAAACAGGAACCCTATGTATCACCATACACATTAACTCTAAATGGATTAAAGACCTAAACGTAAAACACCGAATTATAGTAATCTTATAAATTGCAGGAGACACCATTAGGTAAACTGGAACCCGAAACTATTCCTCTTCAAAACCCTAAATACACAAGCCTTAAGAAGTAAGTTAGACAAGTGGGATCCCATAAAATTAATATACTTCTGCAAAACAAAAGAAAACATCAGAAGAGCAGGGATACAGCCCAGAGAATGGGAAAATGTTTCCCCACCTATATATCTGTAAAAAGGCATAACATTTAGGATCTACAAGTAAATCAAACACTCAGAAAAAACAGACAAACATTTGCTTTTAAAAGTGTGTAAAATACGCGATTGGACACTTTTAATAGGAAGAGATACGGGCAGCCAGCAGACACATGAAAATTGCTCAGACTCGCTCATCATCAAAGAAATGCAAATGAGACCACTTTGAAATATTACATACCCCATGTAGACTGCCCATCATTATTAAAACAAACAATAAGAGATGCAGGTAAGGATTTGGGAAAAAAATGCTTCTATACTGCATGTGGACTGAAAAGTAAACAACACCTTTGGAAAACAGTGTGGTGGTTTGTAAAGTGACAAGATATTGACTTACCTTGTGACTCAGTAATCCGCTGTAGAGAATATACCTGGAGGAACTCAAATCATTTTACCAAAAGGATACCTGCACCAGTATGTTTTTTGCATCTCTAATAACAACTGCAAAAATACATGGTACTAACAATGTTGCCCATCAAAGCTTAAAAGAATAAAATAAATGTGGTGTATACACAGTGGAATGTTATGCAGTCATAAAAAAGGACAGATAGAAGAACTTTTGATGGATATGAGGTACATTTTCAGTGATTTATCACAGAAACAAAGAACAGAGTACATATGTTCTCACACATGAGCTGAAT
>NW_007169020.1:0-733 GCF_000164805.1 Carlito syrichta
CCCGTTGTTATTCCCAATAACACACATAGCTTCTGCACTAGACCGGAGTTCAGTCTCTTTCTCTCTCTCTCTCTCTTTCTCTCTCTCTCTCTGTCTTTCTTCTTCCCCCTAATCTCCGATGCCATCTCCACCTTTGGGGCACCCTGAACCCAGCTGAAGCTGGTCTCCAGCACAGGGTACTTGGAAGGCTGAGGTGGAAATATCACTGGAACCCAGAAGGTTGAGGCTGAGGTGGCTGGGAGTGGCCACTGCACTCCAGTCACGGCACAGAGTGAGACTCTAACTCAATTAAAGAAAGAAAGAATTCATATGAAACCATAAACAATCAAGAATAGCCAAAAAAATCTTATCAAAAGAAGCAAAGCAGGAGCTAGTACTGTTACAGACTTCAAATTTTACTATATGTTTACAGTAATCAAAACAGCCTGGTATTGGTACAAGAATAGGTCCATAGGCCAATGGATCAGGATAGAGAATGAAATACTCAAATTCTCAACCAACTCATATTGGAAAAATCCTCCACGATCCACTGGGTAATGGAGAAACATATTCAGTATATGTGCTGGGAAAAGGCTGAACAAACGCACAAGGGTGAAACAGGACCCCTAACTATCACCATACACATTAACTTTAATGGATCAAAGACTTTAACGTAAAAGACCAAATTATAATATTCTTATAAAACATCAGGCGACACCATTATGGAAACTGGAACCAGAAACTATTCCTCTTC
>NW_007169021.1:0-581 GCF_000164805.1 Carlito syrichta
CAGTTATACCTATGATATTGGCATGTGATTAGTGACCAGTGAGCATACATGGCAGTAAAATTTATAAGTAAATCTCTGTACACCTGATGGAAAGTTGCACAGTAGAATTATTTTATATGACCTTGTCCCTTCTAAGTTGTACTTCTTTCTAGATATTTTTTTACTTCTATTTCCTTGTAGACTGGTTAGTCAGCTTTTGTTCCCAAAGGCAGTTTCTCCTAGGATTAAGATTAGAAACTAAATTATCATAATAGTTTTATTGCCCTGCCTCTAGCCAGGCAGGACGTTTTTCTAGTTTTGTTACATGCTGAAACTCTGTTTGCTTCAGCCTGTGGTCATTGTCATGGTAACCGTGCAGCCCATTACCCAAGAGTGTGACAGCTACTATTTGATTTTTAGAATATACTTGTTTGGATAAAAAATACATTTAAAACGATACAATTTCCATCGAAAAGATTTAAACAGTAATAAGCATTCATAGAAAACTTTTAAGTTTTGTTTAAGCTTCCTTTTCTCAGATTATGACTTTAGTTCCTATTCCTGTAGGTCAATTTTAAGATCCCTTTGATAAGTATACCAAA
>NW_007169022.1:0-814 GCF_000164805.1 Carlito syrichta
CTATTCTAAGATCGGCCACATACTCGGCCATAAATCAAGCATAAGCAAATTTAAAAGGACCAAAATTCTACCAAACACCTTCTTGGACCACAGTGGAATAAAAATAAACATTGACACCAACAAAGTCCCCCAAAACCCACAAAGACATGGACACTAAACAGCATGATGCTAAACAACTCCTGGGTCAATAACGAATCAAAACAGGGATCAAAAGATACCTGGAAACAAATGAAAATGAAGAAACATCTTACCAGAATCTCTGGGATGCCCTGAAAGCTGTAGTAAGAGGGGAATTTATATCCCTAAAAACACACTTGAAGAAAATGGAAGGAACAGAAATTCACAACCTAACAAGCCACCTAAAGAAGCTGGAAAAGCAAGACCACAAAAACCCTAATTTCAGCAGAAGAATTCAGATCACCAAAATAAAAGCCCAAATCCAGGACATAGAAGACAAAAAGACAATACAAAAAATCAATGAAACAAAATGCTGGTTCTTCAAAAGGGTAAACAAGATTGATGGTCCCCTAGCTAGACTGACCAAGAAAAAACGAGAAAAAAACCAAATAAGCATAATCAGAAACACAAAAGATGAAGTCACATCTGACCCTGAAGAAATACAAAAGATCATTAGAGACTACTACGTACACTTGTATGGAAACAAACTTGAAAACCAGAAGGAAATGGAGGACTTTCTGACATCACACAACCTACCTAGGTTGGAACAAGAAGAAATTGAGACCCTAAATAGACCAGAATAACCATGAGGAAATCGACTACGTAAAAAGAAAAACTTCCTACAAAAAAAGCCCTG
>NW_007169023.1:0-812 GCF_000164805.1 Carlito syrichta
TCTTATTATAATGTCAAAGTTCTGAGACTGTTGTCATAAATGACAATTTGACATGCTTGTTTCCCTGACTTTACTTGCCTCATTTAGTGTAAAACTTAGCGTTTCAGTCAATCCACAGATTCAATGAAATAACCATTAAGTTAACATCATTCTTCACAGACATGGAAATTACAATAAAGAATACATATGAAAGCATAAACAATCATGAATAGCCAAAAGATTATTATCAAAAGAAATAAAGCAGGGGCTATTGAAGTTCCAGTCTTCAAACATTATCAAATGTTTACAATAATCAACACAGCCTGGTATTTGTACAAGAAAAGTCCATTGGCCAATGGATCAGGACAGAGAATGAAATCCTCAAATTCTCAACCAAATCATCTTTGAAAAAACCTCCAAGACTCACTGGGAAATGGAGAACACATTCAGTAAATGGTGCTGGAAAAAGGCTGACAACATGCACAAGATTGAATCAGGCTGCAATCTATCACCATACACATAAATCTAAATGGATCAAAGACTTAAACATAAAACAAAAAATTATAAAAATCTTAGAATACGCAGGAGACATCATTAGGGAAACTGGAACCGGAAACTAATTTCTCTTCAGAGCCCTAAATACCCATGCCTTAACAAGTAGATTAGACAAGTGGGATCTCATCAAATTAATATACTTCTGCAAAACAAAAGAAGCCACCAGAAGAGCAGAGAAAAAGCCAACAGAATGGATAAATAATTCTAAACCAATATATCTGTAAAGACATAACATCTAGGATCTAGAAGAAACTCAAACACTCAGAAAAATCATAAAA
>NW_007169024.1:0-903 GCF_000164805.1 Carlito syrichta
CCTGACTTTACTTGCCTCATTTAGTGTAAAACTTAGCGTTTCAGTCAATCCACAGATTCAATGAAATAACCATTAAGTTAACATCATTCTTCACAGACATGGAAATTACAATAAAGAATACATATGAAAGCATAAACAATCATGAATAGCCAAAAGATTATTATCAAAAGAAATAAAGCAGGGGCTATTGAAGTTCCAGTCTTCAAACATTATCAAATGTTTACAATAATCAACACAGCCAGGTATTTGTACAAGAAAAGTCCATTGGCCAATGGATCAGGACAGAGAATGAAATCCTCAAATTCTCAACCAAATCATCTTTGAAAAAACCTCCAAGACTCACTGGGAAATGGAGAACACATTCAGTAAATGGTGCTGGAAAAAGGCTGACAACATGCACAAGATTGAATCAGGCTGCAATCTATCACCATACACATAAATCTAAATGGATCAAAGACTTAAACATAAAACAAAAAATTATAAAAATCTTAGAATACGCAGGAGACATCATTAGGGAAACTGGAACCGGAAACTAATTTCTCTTCAGAGCCCTAAATACCCATGCCTTAACAAGTAGATTAGACAAGTGGGATCTCATCAAATTAATATACTTCTGCAAAACAAAAGAAGCCACCAGAAGAGCAGAGAAAAAGCCAACAGAATGGATAAATAATTCTAAACCAATATATCTGTAAAAGACATAACATCTAGGATCTAGAAGAAACTCAAACACTCAGAAAAATCATAAAAACATTCCCTTTGAAAAGTGTGCAAAATACGTGATTGAACACTTTTCATGAGAAGAACTATGGGCAGACAGCAGACACATGAAAATCCCTCAGCCTCACTCATCATCAAGAAATGTAAATGAAACCACTTTGAAATACAACATACCTCCTGTAA
>NW_007169025.1:0-712 GCF_000164805.1 Carlito syrichta
TCATTCCATTCCATTCAATCCCCTTCCTTTCCATTTCATTCCTCTCCATTACAATCCATTCCTGGACATTCCATTCCATACTTTTCCTTTTTTCTCCATTCTTTTCCATTTATCTCCATTTAGTTCCACTTTTCTCATTCTATTCCATTCCATTCATTGCCCTTCTTTCCATTCCATTTCACTCCATTCCATTCCACTCCATTCCATTCTGCCTCATTGCATTCCATTCCACTGCAAGCCATTCCATTCCAATTCTCACCATTCCATTCCTCCCCATTCCATTTTTCCCCATTCCTTTCCTCTCTATTCCATTCCATTTCCTTCTAATCCATTCCTCTCCATTTGTTGCCACTCCTCTGCATTACTTTCCATTCCTCTCCGTTCCATTTCATTCTTCTCCATTCTTGTCTATTCCTCTCAATGTTTCTCCAATACATCCCATTCCATTCCTCTCCATTCCATTCCATTCCTCTCTTCCTTTCCTTTCCATTCTATTCTGCTTCATTCCATTCCTTTCTTCTCCATTCCAATCATTTCCACTCAATTACATTTTGTTCCTTTCCATTTATTTCTCTCCATTCCATTTCATTACTCTCCATTCCATTCAATTCCTACCCATTCCATACATTCCATGTTCTGAGTTTCATTCCATTCCTCTCCATTCCAATCGAATTATCTGAATTCCAACCCATTCCATTCCATTCCTCTCTAT
>NW_007169026.1:0-725 GCF_000164805.1 Carlito syrichta
CATTCCATTCCATTCAATCCCCTTCCTTTCCATTTCATTCCTCTCCATTACAATCCATTCCTGGACATTCCATTCCATACTTTTCCTTTTTTCTCCATTCTTTTCCATTTATCTCCATTTAGTTCCACTTTTCTCATTCTATTCCATTCCATTCATTGCCCTTCTTTCCATTCCATTTCACTCCATTCCATTCCACTCCATTCCATTCTGCCTCATTACATTCCATTCCACTGCAAGCCATTCCATTCCAATTCTCACCATTCCATTCCTCCCCATTCCATTTTCCCCCATTTCTTTCCTCTCTATTCCATTCCATTTCCTTCTAATCCATTCCTCTCCATTTGTTGCCACTCCTCTGCATTACTTTCCATTCCTCTCCGTTCCATTTCATTCTTCTCCATTCCTGTCTATTCCTCTCAATGTTTCTCCAATACATCCCATTCCATTCCTCTCCATTCCATTCCATTCCTCTCTTCCTTTCCTTTCCATTCTATTCTGCTTCATTCCATTCCTTTCTTCTCCATTCCAATCATTTCCACTCAATTACATTTTGTTCCTTTCCATTTATTTCTCTCCATTCCATTTCATTACTCTCCATTCCATTAAATTCCTACCCATTCCATAACATTCCATTGCTCTGAATTTCATTCCATTCCTCCCCATTCCATCGAATTATCTGAATTCCCACCCATTCCATTCCATTCCTCTCTATTCCATTCCATCTC
>NW_007169027.1:0-757 GCF_000164805.1 Carlito syrichta
CATTCCATTCCTCTCAATTCCATTCCTCTATTTTCCATTCCATTCCATTCCATTTCTCTCCAGTCCATTCCATTTCTCACCACTCCATTCCATCCAATTCCATTCTGTTCCATTCTATTTCTCTCTATTCCATTCCTCTCCATTCCATTCCATAAGTCTCCATTCCATTCCTATCAATTACATTCCATCACTCTACATTCCATTCCATTTCTCTCCATTCCATTCCAATACATTCCTCTCAAGTCCATTCCTTTTCTTTCCTCTGTACTCCATTGCATTCCATTACATTACTTTCCATTCCATTTCATTCCTCTCCGTTCAATTCTGTTGCATTCCATTCCATTCCTTTACATTCCTCTCCATTCCATTCCTTTCCATTCCATTCCTCTCCTTTACATTCCATTCCTCTTCATTTCTTTCCATTCTTCTCCATTCCATTCTATACCACTCCATTCCATTCTTCTCGATTACATTCCGTTCCTCTACAATTGAATACATTCCTATATATTCCATCCCATTACCTTTCTCTACATTCCATTCCATTCCATTTCAATCCATTGCATTCCATTCCTCTCCACTCTATTCCATCCTTTAATTTCAATTCCTTTCCTCTCAATTCCATTTCATTCCTCTCCATCACATTCCATTCCATTCCATTCCTCTCAATTCCATTTCTCTCCAATCCTCTCAATTTCTCTCCATTCCATTCCACTCCATTCCTTCCTCTTTATTCCATTCAATTCCCTTTTATGCCACA
>NW_007169028.1:0-1652 GCF_000164805.1 Carlito syrichta
CCATTCGATTTCATCTCATTGCCGTCCACTCCATTCCATCCCATTTCTGTCCATTCCATTACATTGCATTCTAATCCTCTCTAATCAATTCCTCTACATTCCATTCCTCTACATTCCATTCCTCACCATCCATTCCACACATCTTCATTCCATTCCATTCAATCCCCTTCCTTTCCATTTCATTCCTCTCCATTACAATCCATTCCTGGACATTCCATTCCATACTTTTCCTTTTTTCTCCATTCTTTTCCATTTATCTCCATTTAGTTCCACTTTTCTCATTCTATTTCATTCCATTCATTGCCCTTCTTTCCATTCCATTTCACTCCATTCCATTCCACTCCATTCCATTCTGCCTCATTGCATTCCATTCCACTGCAAGCCATTCCATTCCAATTCTCACCATTCCATTCCTCCCCATTCCATTTTCCCCCATTCCTTTCCTCTCTATTCCATTCCATTTCCTTCTAATCCATTCCTCTCCATTTGTTGCCACTCCTCTGCATTACTTTCCATTCCTCTCCGTTCCATTTCATTCTTCTCCATTCCTGTCTATTCCTCTCAATGTTTCTCCAATACATCCCATTCCATTCCTCTCCATTCCATTCCATTCCTCTCTTCCTTTCCATTCTATTCTGCTTCATTCCATTCCTTTCTTCTCCATTCCAATCATTTCCACTCAATTACATTTTGTTCCTTTCCATTTATTTCTCTCCATTCCATTTCATTACTCTCCATTCCATTAAATTCCTACCCATTCCATAACATTCCATTGCTCTGAATTTCATTCCATTCCACTCCATTCCCTTCCTCTTTATTCCATTCAATTCCCTTTTATGCCACAATTCCAATACTCTCAATTCCTTTCCATTCTTCACCATTCCATTACTTTCCATTCCATTCCTTTTCAATTCATTCCACCCCAATACTTTCCTCTCCGTTCCATTCAGTACTCTCCACTCCATCCCATTCCTCTCCATTCCTTTTCAAAACATCTCCATTTCATTCCTTTCCATTGTTCTCATTTCAATCCATTTCATTCCCTTCCATTCCATTTCATTACACTTCACTGCATTCTATTCAACTCCATTCCAATCTATTCCTCTGAATTCTATTCAATTCCATTACATTACATGCAAGACAACCAGTAAAACTTCAGGTCTTAGAAACAGATCAACAAAACTTTATAATTCAGACAAGTCAGTGTCCATTTCAATGTCCACAGATTACATATTAATCAGTATGTCAACTGTATAAGTAAGTCATTGTAAGATTTGATGGACTCAGAAAAAGTTTTTCTTACTCAGGTACAAGATGTAAGCAGTGAATCAGAAGACCTTCCCCAGGTAGTAGAAACAGTTTATTCTTTAACTTTAGTGGTGCATGATTTATACCTTTCTCGGTATAGTCTTGGGTTCTGTTTATAATTTGACATCTTGTTGCACAGTCTTATGAGCTCTATTTTAACATCAATCCTGGTCAGTCACTGTCTCTAAACTACAAAAGGGAAGGGGAGTCTCACAAGGGGGTCTAAGCTGGCTCAGTGGCTCAGCCTGTAACCCCTCGCTTTGGGAGGCTGAGTGAGTGGATTGCCTGTGCCCGAGGGTTCAAACCCCACCTGGGCAACTTGGCAGACCTCATCTCTATAATAA
>NW_007169029.1:0-462 GCF_000164805.1 Carlito syrichta
CATACAGTATAAACAAAAATTTTAGGAAAGAAACCTATTGATTGCCAACATTTAATTGTTCTGCAACTTGCACAATTTAAAAAATTATCCTAACTTTGTCAATGTGGGAGTGCAGAGAATGAGACCCTCAAAGTATGGTGTTTTGATATTCTGAATGCTCTGAATAAAAGGAACTAGCAAACCTCAGAAATAAGTCTCAGAACCAAGGCTCTGCCAGAGCTTCCCACCCCGCCATCCTTTTTCTGAAGCAAAAGTAGGGGTTTTCTCTGAAGTTTTCCTACCTGATTAAGGAAAGTTTCTCCAGAAGAAATGTAATTGTTTTAAAAACTCCCTCCCTAGCAATCTTTTTAAAATTTTAAAGATGTGGGGAATAATTCAAGGTTAGGCATACAAATGATCATTATGCAGGTACCATTACTGATGAAGTGTGCTCTCCCTCCCCTGGCTGTTTCCAACTTATAA
>NW_007169030.1:0-678 GCF_000164805.1 Carlito syrichta
CACATTCCTCACCCAGGGACATTTCTTCCTCCCCCATCTCATTTTTCCTAGCTCTAAAGGTAGTCGACCTGCGAACACCATGTAGAGTTTAGAATCTGTGTACGATTCTGATGTTTTTGGAAATGAGACCTGGCTCTGTGGCCCAGGTTGGGGCGTGCAGACATGACTGTCTTTCACCGCCAGCTTTGAAATCGCAGGCTGCAGCGATCATCATGCCTCAGCCTCCAGAGTGGACAAGACTACAGGCATCTCAACCCCAGACCCCCTGTTTGTATGGGTGCAGAGACGGGGTCTCCATGAATGACCTGTGCAGGCCTTGGTCTCTGGGGCTACAGCCATCCTCCCACTTTGGCCTCCCAGAGCACTGGGATTCCAGACTTGGTCCTCAAAGTAAGGCATTCTGGTTCATTTTTGATGAATGATTGAGGCCATGCTCGGGTGCTCAGCCTCATACCAGCACTTTGGGAGGTCGAACCAGTGGCTGGTCCAAGCCCGCAGGCTGAGACCCACTCAAACACCTCGGCTCGACCACATCTCTACCATCCATCCCTAATGAGCAGCGTAGTGGCAGGCACCTGTCTTTCCAGCTTCTCCAAAGAGTGGGGAAAGGCTCACTGGAGCCCAGCAGCTGATGCTGTGGTCACTGGAGCAAGACACCACCTTCCAACCTGGGCAATT
>NW_007169031.1:0-749 GCF_000164805.1 Carlito syrichta
GAGTTGGAACCCCGCTCTGTCACCAGGTTGGAATGCAGGGGCTAGTCATGGACACTACGAACTCCACCTGCTTGGGTCAGGTGATCCTCCCACCTCGGCCCCCCAAGTGGCTGGAATTATAGGCCTGTGAGACCATACCTGGCTAATGTTTGGAAATATTTTTGAGGGCCAAGAAGAGGTCGAACCCAGCGTCCTGGGCTGGTCTCAAACCCACAGGCTCAGGCCATCCACTTGCCTCGCCCTTGAAGGGCTGGAATTCCAGGCTGAGCACCTTAGCCTAGCCTGTTGTTGTTGTGGTGGGGGTTGGTATTCTTATTCTGAGTTGGAGTACTGCTCTGTCACCCAGGCCTTAGCACAGGGGCCCACTCTTTGCCACTGCAGCTTCCACCAGCTTGGCTCAGGATATCTATCTGCTGTGGCCACTCAAGTGGTCAGAAAGATAGGCGTGTGCCACCATGCTCGGCTCATTTTGTTTGTTTCTTGTAGAGGCGATGTATCGCCAAGGTGCCTGGGATGGTCTCAAACATGGTGGCTCAGTCCGTCCTCTCGCCTTGGCCTCCCAAAGCACCGGGTTACAAGCGTGAGTCCCCACGTCGAGCATTCACACCCCTCTTAGATCCCCACTGCGAGGCCTGCTCCCTTCAGATGACCCCAGACACCAGAGAGGGCAGAGAGAGTCGTCCGCTGAGCCCACCCAGGAGTAGAGCCTGTTGCAGTGGCGTGTCTCCACAAGGACGGTCAGCCCTCCA
>NW_007169032.1:0-7110 GCF_000164805.1 Carlito syrichta
CAAATAGGAAAAGAGGAAGTGAAGTTATCTCTCTTTGCAGATGATATGACTGTGTACCTTGAAAACCCAAGCGAATCTGTCAAAAACCTCCTTACATTGATAAAGGCCTTTGGCAAAGTCTCAGGATACAAAATAAATGTGCAAAAGACAATTGCATTTCTTTACACCAATAATAAACAAACAAAAACCCAATAGAAACCACATTTCCACTCACAATAGCCACACAAAAAATGAAATACCTTGGCATCTTCCTAACCAGAGACGTGAAAGACCTTTACAAGGAAAACTACAAGACACTGCTCAAAGAAATCAAAGATGACAGAAACAAGTGGAAAAATATACCATGCACATGGATTGGAAGAATCAACGTTGTAAAGATGTCCATCTTACCTAAGACAATCTACAGATTCAATGCAATACCTATCAAATTACCAGCAACATTTTTGTCAGATCTAGAAGAAACAACACAATAATTCATATGGAAACACAAACGTCCAGGAATAGCCATAACAATCCTCGGGGAAAAAAAACAAAGCAAGTGGTCTGACATTACCAGACTTCAAACTTTACTATAAAACTACAATCATCAAAACAGCTTGGTATTAGTATAGGAACGGGCATATAGATCAATGGGATAGAATTGAGATTCCAGAAGCAAAACCTCAATTTCTCAACCAACTCAGCTTCGACAAAACCTCCACCACCTACCACTGGGGAGAGGAAAACCTATTCAGCAAATGGTGCTGGTAAAACTGGCAGACCACATGCAGAAGATTGAAACAAGACCCCTATCAATTCCCATGCACAAAGGTTAACTCCAAATGGATCAGAGACCTAGATGTAAAAACCTCAAACCATAAGAATCTTAGAAAATGAAGGACATACCCTCATGGAAATTGGAACTGGCATCCAATTCCTGAACAAAACCAGAAACACACAGGATATAAGAGAGAAGATAGAGAAGTGGGAGCTTATTAAACTGACAAGCTTCTGCAAAGCCAAAGAAACCATCAAGAGAGCAGGGAGACAGCCTACAGACTGGGTAAAAGTATTTGCCAATACCAGGTCTGACAAAGGCTTAACATCCTGGATCTACAAGGAACTCAAACATGCTGAAAAAAAAAAAACAAACAATCCCATTATAAATTGGGCAAAAGATATGAACAGACACTTTACAAAGGAAGACATCCGAGCAGCCAACAGACACATGAAGAAATGTTCAACCTCAATAATCATCAGGGAGATGCAAATCAAAACCACACTGAGATACCACCTAACTCCAAGCAGAATGGTAATTATCAACAACTCAAAAAATAACAGCTGCTGAAGAGGATGTGGTGAAAAGGGAACACTTCTACACTGTTGGTGGGAGTGTAAACTAGTGCAACCTCTGTGGAAAGCTGTGTGGCGATTCCTAAAAGCTGTAAATATCAACCTCCCATATGACCCCACAATCCCCCTACTGGGAATATCCCCTGAAGAACTCAAATCACTCTATAAAAAAGATACCTGCACACGTATGTTTATCACAGTGTTGTTCACAATAGCAAGAACCTGGAAACAACCATGGTGCCCATCAAAAGAGGACTGGATTTAAAAAATGTGGTACATATACACGATGGAATACTACACAGCCATAAAAAAGAACAAAATCATTAATTTTGCAGCAACCTGGATGGAACTAAAGACTATAATACTGAGTGACCTCTCACAGAAACAAAGATCTGAGTGTCACATATTCTCACTCATATAATGGACCTTGAACATCCAATGTAATACTATAAGAAAATGACTGACGGTACTGGGAAACTATGGGGGGAGATGGGATTAACAGTAGCAAATATCTGTCTGGGGATGGGGAAACACCTCTTATCAACAGGGAGCCTGAATGAAACGTATTTGTATATCTAACCCTTAACTGTACCCCAAAACATCATAATAAAAAATATTGATATAAAAAAAACACAGTCTCGAAATATAGTTTGATGGCTTGTTAATCTGGGTAAAACAGTCTCTAAAGCATCTCTTTCAATGCTAATGACAGAGAATCCAAACTTTCTGTGAAGAGTGAGTCTCACGTTTTTGGTGTTTTCCAGGAAGGTTCATATTCTTTAGATTTGGAGGAATTGGCCATGAAGGAGCTGACTGCCATGCCTGGCATGTGAAGATGGAGGAACTCTAGCCCAGGGAGGACTCCCCTTGACCCACTGACCTGAACAACCATCAGGTGGACTCAGGTGGGTGAACACCTGAAGGCAGGGGCGGCAGTTGGAAGATCTAGCCCACTCCTGGGCCAGGAACCATAGGTCTCAGTTCCAGGCTTCCTGGCTGGATTGGAAAGGCTTGCTGTGATGAGGTCATTTCCACAAGCTCTTCCAGAGACTCCAGCGTTTATAGCATCTCCTCCATTTCTTCTTGCTGTTTGGAGCATTTTTGTCTCTCATCTTTCACTTCTTGGACCAGGGAAGCTAATTCCTCCATCAGCATCGAGTTGACCTTCTTCACCTTTTCGTAAGTGTCTCTAAGGCTGGACAGATTTAGAGATTCTCTCTCCAGCTTGGCCTTCTCCCATGATGACCCGATCTCTGCACACTCCCCTCTGGCGGCACTGAGCTTGTCGATGAGGTGGCATTTCTCCTCGATCTGAGCAGCCAGTGCTTCTGCAGACTGCTGCTCACGTCTCAAATAAAGTCGACTCTGAACAGCCCAAACAAGTCTGAATACAAGTAAGAGACCCACCAATAAGCCGATGAGAGTGGGACACACCAGTGTCTCCCCCTGGACGTTGTAGAGAGTCCATTGCGAACTCGGGCCATAGGCCAGCAGCTCCTCTCCCACCTCGCCCAGCTTCCTGAGAGCCAGCCCAGGACCTGGCTCCACAGAGGACCACTGCCCCTCCATGGCATTCCAGCCACCTCGGGGCTCTGCCTGGTAACCATGGATCCTGTAGCCACAACAAACAGCTGAGCCCCCCAACATTCTACGGGATCCCAACTGCCAGTGAGGAGTCTGGATTGGCTGGTTTCATGTCGGTTAGAGAAGAAAATGTAGAAATGAATATGCTTGTCTCCATTAATGTTATATGATCATTCTTTTCTTCTTTTTATTGCTTTTATATTGATATAAAAATGAAATATGGTAAAATGTGCATAGGTACAAATGTATGGCTTTACAGACTTTTAAACCTTGTAATCCTTTTGGTATCCAACTACCTTACCAATATATGAATTATGTCCATTAATATTACATCAGAAACCACTTACGTAAGCTTTCAACCTATACCCACCCACTCCTGCACATACAGTCTCTGACATCTAAACATACATTATTTTAGCCATTTTTTCAACTTCATAAAAATTAGGTAAATCACCATGTGCTTGTTGATATCTGCCTCCTTTGCCTAACGTGTCTGTTTGTTCCACACTTCAAGACCCAGAAAGTGTGTGCGAACAGCCGGTGGACCTATGACGAGCCACCAAATAAGTTATTTTGCTAGCCTAAAACTAAACATCTAGGTCACACAGTCCCCCACTCCAGAAGGTTGTTTCCTCTACAATGTGGTGGGAAACTGTCTTTCTTGGTATATTCTTTAATTTGGTGACTCATGAAAGTTAATCTAGTTTTGTAAATTCTATAGGTAATATTCAAAAGGTATTAGTTTCCCATTCAGTTCTATGAATAAAATGACTTTCATTTACTTGCTATACAGTTTTCAAGACACAAATCACTACATTATCTAGTCATTTTAGACCAAAACTTTATTAATTCATATTTGCACTCATTCTTCAGGGATGGGGTTATCCACTTTAATGAAAGCTTTTTATTTAACACTCAGTTCTGCTTCTTTTATGTTAATAAAACATTGTAACTATTATTTGAAAAGTGACTCAGGACTATGAGTAGTTAAAAAAAATACATAAAATGGTTTTAAATTCTTCAGCCAGATAGGCGTTTTAAAATTTTTCTGAAGAGATGTGTTATCTAATGGAGTGCAAATCAGATTCCTAAAACATATCTAAGTGTTTTCTAAGGACCTCATTGTCCCAGTTTTCATTTTACAAATTTCAAATTAATGATGTCATCAAAGATGTATTTTTCATAGGGATAGAAACACAGATGATTATACCATTTTCCAATTTAATTGTTTTTTGTAATATAAACACCTTCTATTAAAGTTTGATTAACAATGACTAACATTCTGAAAACTAACATTTATTATACAAGTTTTAGTGTTCTAAGTGATTTTATATATATTTATTTAGTCCTCACATTAATTCAATATAGTAGGTAGTGTGACTTTAAATGAATAGATAAGGACAGAATCATAGTGAAATGAAGAATGTTATAGAGAACCATAAGAAGTAAGCGAAAACCTAGAATTTGAACCTTATTAGCCAATCAGAAAAGTTGGCATTCTTACCTAACATCCTGACAAATGGAGAAAAGTATAAGACAGACTTTTAAAGCACTGAACTAAAATTTGACTAAGAGGATTTCTGCTTGCAATAATAGCAGAAATAGTGTTCAGTCTAATGCTTAAGCTGTGAACAACCAACTACCTGTAAGAAAATTAAAGAGAAAAAAATATCATTCCCAAAGGCAATGGTAAGAGTGGTAGAAATATAACCCTCAAGATGATCCTGTGCCCTAATTCCTGGACTGGCAAATATGATGAGATATCACAGCCATGAATTTGTTACAGTTACAGAGACTTTGCAGATATAATTAAGATTACTGAACAGTTGGTCTTAAAATAGGGAGATATCCTGGATTATCCAGATGGTGCAAAGTAATAACATGAGCCCTTAAAAGCATAAGTAGAAGAGGAAGTCAGAAATTTGAAGCATGAAGGGGATTCACCATACTTTGATGGCTTGAAGTTACAGGAGGTCATTGAAAAGCTGAGAAGGAAATTACTTTTGTCAGTAAACAAGGAGTTTGTAAAGGTTCCAAATACTGAGATGAGAACTATACCCCTGTCACCACATTAATTTTTCGTTGTGAGATCTGCCCAGAATTTGACAACAAACACCAGGGAAAAAAAATTTATTTGGGATTTTGAGCTGCTAAATTTGTGATAAATTGTTGCAACAGCAATGGAACTTTAATTAACCTGAAAAGCTAAAATGCTATTGAGGTCCTGTTGATTCAAAAATTTTTAAAGTAATCCAGCATTTGGAAATGCTGGGATTTGGAAAACTTGAAAACACTTGCTAATCCAGAAGAGCCTGGGAGGCTGTTATGGACTACATGTTTTGGTGTTATGGTCTGCATGTTTCCTAATTGATAGGTTCACACACTAACCCTTAATGGAATGGTTTTAGGAGACTTTAAAGAGATAATGAGGTCGTGAGAATGGAGCCTTCATGCTAGGATTAGTGTCCTTATAAAATGAAACAAGAGAGATTGCATCTTCTCTATCCCTTTCTTTGCTCTTCCCATGTAAGGACACAGCAAGTCATAGCAAATCAAGAGGCTGGCTCTTAATAGATATCAAATTGCCGGCATCTTAGTCTTGGACTACCAAAATACTTCTCTCTCCAAATGGTTATAATCCTGCAGTTAATAAACCATGTATTAAGGAGATCCCAGATAGCTGCTACCTGTGGATGCCTAGGAGAAGTAAACACTAAACCTTTTCTGGAATAATTCAATATTATTTCAATCCTCATAATATTACTATAGAGTTTCATTAATAAAATATCCAGCATGAAATAAAAATTAATAAAGGCTTTGAAGAGGTAAGGCAATATGAATGACAACCAGAAGAAATAAGATGATAGAAAGACATAGCGATTCTATTTATCCCCATAGACTTTAAAATAATTATCTCATCTACTCAAGAGAAAGCAATTGGCAACTTTAAATATTTTGAGAGAGAATAAAAAAATATAAAAGGTTCCATAGCAGAATTCAAAGGTGCCAAATAGAATCACTGGAACTAAAAAGAAAAGAAAGGTATAATACTGAAGTTAAGAATTCAGTTGTTGTGTGTGGTGATTCATGCCTGTAATCCCAGCATGTGGGGAGGTAAAGATGAGAGGATTGCCTGAGTCCAGAGGTTTGAGACCAGGCTGGGCAACTTGGCGAGACCTTGACTGTACAATAAGTCAAAAAATTAGCTGGGTGTGGTGGTATGTGCCTGTAGTTCCAGCTACTTGGAAGGCTGAAGTGAAAGGATCACCTAAGCACAGCAGGTTGAGGCTGCGGTGACTGTGATTGTGTTACTGTACTCCAACCTGGGTGACAGAGTGAGACTCTGACTAAAAAAAAAAAAAAAAAAAAAAAGGATTCAATTGATGGTGTTTTGTTTGTTTGTTTGTTTTTGTTTGTTTTGTTTTTTGAGTTGGAGTCTCACTCTGTCGCCCAGACTGGAGTGCAGTGGCCACTCCCAGCCACCACAGCTTCAACCTGCTGGGCTCCAGCGATCCTTCCACCTCAGCCTTCCAAGTAGCCGGAATTACAGGCACTCGCTATCACACCCAGCTGATTTTTTGATTTATTATAGAGATGAGGTCTTGCTGCCCAGGCAGGTCTCGAACCTGCGGGCTCAGGCATTCCACTCACCTCAGCCTCCCAAAGGCATGGGATTATAGGCTGAGCCACCGAGCCCGGCTCAATTGATGGTTTTAAAAGTAAATATATAAGATAAATACATAGAGAGATAAAAGAATAAGAAATTAACAAGAAATGTAATATACATTGAGAATAGTGTTAGAAGAGCTCACATATTCAATTGGACTCTCCCAATGCAATAAGAGAATAAATAGGACAATTCAATAAATAAATAAGTTTTTAAAAATTTACAGCAAAACACAATATCAAAACTCAGATGACAAAAATAAAAATGAATAAAAATTGCATAGCAAAAATAACAAAAAGGATGCACTGCACTCAGAGAACAAATGAAAATTGACTTCTAAAAAAATGGAAGCCTCAAGACTGTGGGATATCTTCAGTGTGATTAAATAAATAATAAAAATAATAGCAACAAATTATAATGCTATACCTAGCTAAAATGTCCTCCAAGAATAAAAACAAAATAAACACAGTTTCAGACAAAGCAAAATAGAATTAATTACCAGGAGACACACCCTTAAATAAATATTA
>NW_007169033.1:0-484 GCF_000164805.1 Carlito syrichta
CGTGACTGACTTTTAGAGACAGAAATAATGGGACTTGGGGAGAAGAAATATCGCTGGGTGAGGGATTTGTCCCTGGGCTTTCTTGGCAAAAGGTTCTCATTGCTGAGTAGGATGGCTGGCCTACCTAGGGCACATTTCTCACCTCAGAGAGGAGTGCTTGCAGGGACCTGGCCAGGGAGCCTCTGGAACTCCTGCACCAAAGTGGGGGCAGCCATTGGGCTGGGTTGGGCTGCAAGGAGCTGAGCTTGTGGGACCCTCGTATGTGGGGGAGACAGTGGTGGGAATGACTGAGGACAGAATGTTTGAAGACAAATGGATTTCTTTGTTGACTCAGAATTTCTCTTTCTTTCTTTCTTTCTTTCTTTCTTTCTTTCTTTCTTTCTTTTTCTTTCTTTCTTTCTTTCTTTCTTTCTTCCTTCCTTCCTTCCTTCCTTCCTTCCTTCCTTCCTTCCTTCCTTCCTTCCTTTCTTTCTTTCTTTATTTC
>NW_007169034.1:0-546 GCF_000164805.1 Carlito syrichta
AGGGCATGACACTCAAACCATCTGGTATTGGCCGGCTGGGCAACACACGCCTGTCTCCTCCATATCGGGGAGGCCTAGATGGGAAGATGGTCAGTAGCCCAAGGGCTGAGACCAGGCTGGACACCATAACAATCCCCCAACTCAACACCAAGCAAAACCCAGAAAACCTTGACTGAGGGCAGACCTTGGTGGAAGGATCACCTCAGGCCCAGAGTTCAAGACCAGGCAAGACCAGGCAGGGTGTTGACCAAATGGAAAGCCTGTAATTGTAGCAGTTTGAGAGGCCGAGAAAGAGAGGAAAGCCCGATTAGGGACGTGTGAATGCAGTCAGGGCTACCTAGTGTGGAGACAAAAGAGATAAAGGAAAAGAAAGAAAGAGAAAGAAAGGAAGAAATGCATTTTCCTGCAAACCTTCTGCTCAGTCCATCCTCCCGCCCCCCCACATGTGAGGGTCCCCAAAGCACAGCACGTTTCAGCCCCAACCCCCCCAATGGCTGTCCCCGCTTTGGGGCAGGATTTCCCGAGGATCCCTGACCTGGTGAGAAA
>NW_007169035.1:0-685 GCF_000164805.1 Carlito syrichta
TAGAGATGAAGTCTCGATGCCCAGGCGGGTCTTGAACCCGCGGGCTCAGGCAATCCACTCACCTCAGCCTCCCAAAGGTGCGGGATTACAGGCCGAACCACTGAGCCCGGCTTCCGCAACTTCTATTCAACATAGTACTGGAATTTCTAGTCATATCATTCAGACATCAGAGAGAAATAAGAGACAACTGAATATTAAAAGAAGTAAAATTATCTGTTTGACAATAGCATGATTTTATGAATAGAAACCCTTAAAAATTCTGCATACACCCAAAATGCTAAAGCTAAGAAATTCAGCAAAGTGGTGGAAAATAGAATCAACATACAAAATTAAGTGCATTTCTATGCCCTAACAATCAATGATCCAAAACAGAAATTTAAGAAAAAAATGTCATTTACAAATTCATCAATAGAATAAAACACAGTGCTAAGTATAAATTCAGTCAAGGAGGTAGAAGATATAGACAGTAAAAACTGCAAAACATTGCTAAAAAATTAAGGAAAACAGAAGTAATGAAAGGACATTTCATACTCATTAATTGGAAACTTAATTTGTTCAGATGAGAATACTGACCAAAGATATCTACAGATTCGATTCAATTTCTATCAAAATCCCAATGACTTTTTGGTGGTTGAAAACTAACCACCTTGGGTGTATCCCCTCTTGTTCTGGGAGCTTGTCGATC
>NW_007169036.1:0-823 GCF_000164805.1 Carlito syrichta
CCCACAGGGTTGAGAGATGCCCTCCCTTTCACCAAGGCTCTCCCTGGGAGGCACAAATAGGTCCAACCTGGGGAAGGAGGAGGGCAAAGGTGTGGGCGCCCTGGCAGAGATAAGTGGCTGCACCAGGTGCACACGCAAGGGGGGAGCTCAGCGGGTGACTTTGGTCACCCTCCATGTGGTCCCAGGACTTTGCAAGGGAGTGGTGCTTGCAGGGGGGCCCCGAGTAGTGTGTGGAGGACAGGTGTGTTGGTTCATGCCTGTCATCCCAGCTTTCTGGGAGGCCAAGGAGAGAGGATGGCCTGAGCCCCTGGGTTCTAGATCAGCCCGGGAACCTTGGCAAGACCTCGTCTCTAAAACAAGCCAAAAAAAAATGTGCCAAGCATTGTGGCGCAAGCCTGTCATTCTGGCCAACTGGGAGGACATGGTGGCAGAATTGCTGGATCCCAGCAAGTGGAGACTGTGGTGGCCGAGAGTGGGCACCTGCACTCCAGCCTTGGCAACAGAGTGGGACTCCGACTCAAAATAATACCAACCACCATCACAACCACAGGCCGGGCTCAAGGGCTCAGTCTTGCCTCCTGACACTTTGGAGACCAAGGTGAGTGGATGGTCTATGTCTGCGGGATTGACACCAGCCCAGGACACGGGCGAGACCTCATCTAGATCATTGAAAATGAATCCAAAGATTTGCAGGGCCTGGTGGCACAGCCCTGTGGTTTTAGCCACTCAGGGGGCCAAAGCTGGAGGATTACCTGAGGCTAGCAGGTGGAGTCCGTGGTGGTCGTGAGCATGACGCTGTGCTCTGGCCGGGACAAACAAGTGG
>NW_007169037.1:0-669 GCF_000164805.1 Carlito syrichta
GCTTGCTGAGAGAGGAACGCAGATGGCCGTCTGAGAAAGAACAAAGTTTATTAAAAGTACTCCTGCCTGGCTGAGCCTAAGATGGCATCAGCCCCAAGTTAAAGAAGGAGGTTGATTATATAGGGCCAGGTTAGGGGGTTGTTTGGACAAGTAGACTAAGTTAATATAAGGCCAGGTCAGAGGGTTATGGGGAGTTTCTGTGTAGATAGCCCACCAAGTTAGGGTATCTTGACCAAATGGCCTAGAGCAATGGAGGTTCTGTAACTTAAGATAAGCAGGGGTGTCACGAACCACTTAGTGGGTTGCTGATTAACTGTCAGCTTCAAAGTGAGAACATTTTAGGTTTGTTTTTTTATTTTTTATTTTTAATTTGTATTATGATGTTGTGGGGTACAGTTAAGGGTTAGGTATACAATTACGTTTCATTCAGGCACTCTGTTGATATGAGGTGTTTCCTCGTTCCCAGACAGATATTTGCTACTGTTAATCCCATCTCCCCCCCCCCATGGTTTCCCAGTACTGTCAGTCATTTTCTTATAGTATTGCATTGGTCCATTATATGAGTGAGAACATGTGATACTCGGATCTTTGTTCCTGTGAGAGGTCACTCATTATTATAGACTCTAGTTCCATCAAGTTGCTGCGAAAATCATGATTTGTTCTTTTTTA
>NW_007169038.1:0-879 GCF_000164805.1 Carlito syrichta
CGGCTGCATAGTATTCCATCATGTATATGTACCGCATTTTAAAAAATCCAGTCCTCTTTTGATGGACAGCATGGTTGGTTCCAGGTTCTTGCTATTGTGAACAATGCTGTGATAAACATTCGTGTGCAGGTATCTTTTATGTAGAGTGATTTGAGTTCTTCAGGGTATATTCCCAGTAGGGGGATTGCAGGGTCATATGGGAGGTCGATGTTTAGAGTTTTTAGGAATCGCCACACTGCTTTCCACAGAGGTTGCATTGGTTTACCCTCCCACCAACAGTGTAGGAGTGTTCCCTTTTTGCCACACCATCTCCAACAACTATTATTTTGTGAGTTATTGATAATGGCCATTCTGACTGGAGTTAGGTGGTATCTCAGTGTGGTTTTGATTTGCATCTCCCTGATGATTAGTGAGGTTGAGCATTTCTTCATGTGTCTGTTGGCTGCTCGGATGTCTTCCTTTGTGAAGTGTCTGTTCATATCTTTTGCCCATTTTATAATGGGATTGTTTGTTTTTTTTTCAGCACATTTGAGTTCCTTGTAGGTCCAGGATATTGATTTAAAAAAAAATACAAATCTGTCTTTCATTCAGGCAAGCATGTCCTTCCAGATTATACACTGTAGTGATAGCTGTTATCATCTGAATACCACCTTCTTTATAATACCTGTTTTTGCACTAAAGGTTCTCAAGGATGCCTAGAAGTCAGTTCTGGAAGAGTCACACCTGGACCAGAAATACAGAGGATTTGGACACTACTGTACCCTTACTTCTGTTGACTATTCCATTATTTAACAGCCTGTACTATGTATAATTTAACAATGTAATCCATTTATTTATCATTGGCAACTGGTCTACTTAATTAGAACATATACAACATCA
>NW_007169039.1:0-567 GCF_000164805.1 Carlito syrichta
AAAATCTCTAAAAATTGACCTTCCATATGACCCTGCAATCCCCCTACTGGGAATATACCCTGAAGAACACAAATCACTCTATAAAAAAGATACCTGCACACGTATGGTTATTGCAGCATTGTTCACAATAGCAAGAACCTGGAAACAACCATGCTGCCCATCAAAAGAGGACTGATTAAAAAAAGGTGGTACATATACACGATGGAATACTACGCAGCCATAAAAAAGAACAAAAGCATGGATTTCGCTGCAACCTGGATGGAACTAGAGTCTATAATACTGAGTGACCTCTCACAAAAACAAAAATCCGAATATCACATGTTCTCACTCATATAATGGACCTTGAACATCCAATGCAATACTATAAGAAAATGACGGATGGTACTGGGAAACTATGGGGGGGAGGGGGATGGGATTAACAGTAGCGAATATCTGTCAGGGGATGGGAAAACACTTCTTATCTACAGGGTGCCTGAATGAAACGTCATTGTACACCTAACACTTAACTGTACCCCACAAAACCATAGTAAAAAATACTGATTAATGAAAAAAAAAAAAAATAAAAAA
>NW_007169040.1:0-1730 GCF_000164805.1 Carlito syrichta
CCAGGCCACAGGACGTCCCCTTTTTCTCCTGTGGAATTAGTACCTGGATCACAAAGAATTTCTCTGCATTCGAACACTCAGCAATGGCAACTCGCTTCTTCTAGTCCCAGATGTGGATGGGCCAACCTATCAATCATTCTCACAGTCACCCATCAACGTGTCATTGCGGTATCAGAGATCTGTTTTGGCAGGCTCGCTCTAGGGTACACATAATCAGTGAAGATGTCACACTTAACTGTGATTGATGCCAGTCTTTTGACAATTTCTCTTGCCAAACCCCTCATCATTCCGTGGCAATGTTTTTCTGAGTCTTAAGTAATTTCTCTGAATTATCACAGAGACTTTATAGACCAAATTGCAGCTGTGTCTTTTGTCACAGAGGCATTTGGGAGGGTTTTTACCTTGTATGTTCCTTTTCTTTTTAACCTCTGATGCTTCTTTCCATGTTTCTATCACTTTCTCAGTTCATCACAGCAGGATATTTTTTCCCCAAGGTAAATAAAATGGATATTATAATCAGTCTGGCTGGGCAGATGTCTGAAATCCATTTTCAATTCTTAATTTGCCTGTCAGCATGACCTTGAAAATATAATTATTACTGTGCTGTAGTACTTCTCTTTTCTTAGACATTATGATTTTTAGACTTGTGTGAGATGGCCTCAATCCCTCCCTTTCCTTTTCCCTACCTCCTGACCCATCTCTACACCCAGAAATAGAACTGCCATGAAAACATAGTAGAAGACAAATTCAGATGGCTCCAGAAACTCCTCTGTTACACAAAAAGACCTATAACTGAAAGCTAGAGAAATACAAGATAAAACACTTACTTGATCCTTTTTACTAAAAACTGAACAGCATCGGTTGGTGAACATCACCTTCAACTTAAGAACAGTTGTCTCTCCTCTCTTACACACCCTGTCTTCCTTAAAACAAAAAGAAATCCTAAATGATCTTTTCTTCTAAAAGTCCTATTAGTCACCTTTTTTCTCTTGTATATCCTACTGCAAATCTCAGTAAAAAAAATAACAAAGACTCGTACATATTCTCAAGAAAACATGAACATACCCATTTAGAGTTACTTTAAGGAATAAAAAAATCACCAAGGAGAGTAAAATGTAATCTTATTATTTTCATGTCATATATGTGTCTTCAGAAATGGTAATTATTTTGGACTTTGCAATGCACAAGACAATTTCCTTAACCCCTGGAGCAATTGTTTCCACCAAAAGCTAACCGTCTTTTATCTATATCATAAATATTAATAATAGGTTCATTCAGACATAATTCATATGCTATACAATTTACACATTTAAAGTGTAAAATTCAATGGTTCTAAAATTTTTTGTGGTGATGTTTGCATAATTGTGTAAATATTTCCATCATCTCCCAAATAACCTTATAATAATAGCAATCACACTCAATTTTCATCCAAACCTCTGCCCCAGTCCCAGGTAATCACCAATCTACTTTATGTCTCTCTATTTTTATCTATCCTGAACATTTCACATAAATGGAATTATACAGTATGTTGTCTTTTGCAGTTGGCTTTTTCACTTAACATGATGTATTCGATGTATTCAAGCTCTCCAAGCATTATAACATGTACCAGTAATGGATTTCTTTTTATTACCAAGTAATATTCCATTGCATGTATATGCCATATCTTATTTATCTATTTATTAGTTGATAGACATTTAGATTGTCTCCATTTGTTGGCTATTATAAATAAC
>NW_007169041.1:0-555 GCF_000164805.1 Carlito syrichta
CCACACCCGGCCAGGACCAAGAGATTTATTAAAGGGGCTGTTATAGAGAGGATCTGTAACAGAGGAAAAAAAAGAAAAAAAGAGAGAGAGTTGTGGGGAGAGGGCTGTATTTATAAGGCTGACAGGGGCCAGAAGGGGCTGTGCTATGTTCCTATTGGAGGAGTTGCATGGGAGTAGGGTGGGGCCGACACCATGTTATAGTCCTATTGGACGCATATGGCAGATGAAGAGCAGGGGCCCTCAGGAGTGCTGGAGGGCAACAAAGGGTTGTTTAATGGAGGAAGGTGTTAGGAGTGGCTTATTGGGGTCTCCTTTTATAAGAGTATAGAGTGGCTTCGCGAGTAAGGCAAAGTTGGGAATCCATGCCCAAAAGTATCCTGCTAACCCCCAAAATGATTGAATTTCCTGCTTAGTTTTAGGTATATGTTGGGATTTAATTAGGGCCTTCCGATCTGTCATTATAGCCTTCTGTTGGTGTGAGACGGCTACCCCTACATATGTGACTTGTGTGACAGACAGTTGGACCTTTTGAGGGGATACCCGATATCCTTTCTC
>NW_007169042.1:0-996 GCF_000164805.1 Carlito syrichta
GTGTGTGTGTGTGTGTGTGTGTGTGTGTGTGTGTGTGTGTGTGTGATCTCTTTTTTAGAGGAAAGGAAACTGAGAAATAGAAGTTAATCTAGAAGACACTGGAACTGAAACTTCAATTAGAATTGTAGCTTTCTTAATTTTAGAAGAAGAAGGATTTGCTTGCTTATTTTGGTTCTGCAGAGAGTTTGTAATTCTGCTACTCCACTTTCATAGTGCCTGTGGTGTGTCCCTCATAAGTCCCCTTTCCATCCTGTCTCCTGTCTTCTTTTGCTTCCTTTCCCTTTGCTATTTCTTTTTTTTTTAAATTGCTGACTGCATAACACCTCCTTTGAATTAACCCCAAATATTTTATTCTTGGTGCTAGTGTGAGCCTGAATATAAATGATATCTCCTTCTTACACCTTTATTCTTTGTTGCAAATGTTGCCCTGGAAGGTGTGTTAAGAGAAATAAAGTTCTCTTTGTTTTGTATGTCAAATACATGGCTTCAGGAAAAATGATCCAGGGGAAGAGAATGACTTTTTTTAAGTTATAGGAAAAGCTCTGTGCTAGAATTTGACTTGAGTTTGCTATGTTTAAAAACACTAGGCTGTCTGGAATTGGTGTTTATACTGGTTGCAAATTTGGCATCAGATTGTAAATGTCATATTGATTTTTTTATTGTAGACTTAGCATTTATACATTTAGTTCTTTCATTCATTGGTAGATTTAGGTGAATATTTAAGAGAACTGCTTTGGATGCTTATACCTTTAAGAGTTTTCCTAGCCGGGCTCGGTGGCTCAGCCTGTAATCCCGCGCCTTTGGGAGGCTGAGGTGAGTGGATTGCCTGAGCCTGCGGGTTTGAGACCCACCTGGGAAACTTGGCAAGACCTCATCTCTACAATAAATAAAAAAAACTAGCCAGGTGTGGTAGCGCGTGCCTGTAGTTCCAGCTACTTAGAAGACTGAGGCGGAAGGATCGCTGGAGCCCAGCAGGTTGAGGCTGCAGTGACCAGG
>NW_007169043.1:0-1381 GCF_000164805.1 Carlito syrichta
TGTGTGTGTGTGTGTGTGTGTGTGTGTGTGACTCTTTTCAGAGTTACTTAGGACTTTTTGTTTTAAAACAATATTTCCTTGGAAGATACTCTGCCTTGTTAAAAAATATACAGCATTATAAAAAGGGATTAAAAATGGAGACAAATCTGATGCAGACCTCCCTTCAGGCCCAGCACTGCCACCACTTGTTCTCAAAGTTGACATTTGAGTCTCGAGGGTAATCACAAACTCGGAATTCATTCTGAAAATCTCTGCTGCCCGGTTGGAACAACTGTTAGTGTTTATATGGCACATGGTATGATGAAGATTACATTTATTTTAGATTAGTCTTGGGGCTGGCATTGTTGTTCTTAAAGTCTGAAGATGAAATTACAAATTTAAAGAGTTCCTCTTAGTGGCAAAGCCCGCTGTTTGCCATAGCAGATGCTATCAGCATTCTGCCCATAGTCTGTAGGCGCTTGTCCTACTGAAAGCACCTGTGACTCCCTGCCAGAAGGCTTTCTAGAGGCCTGCATGTAGCACAGACTGGTAGGGCTGAGGGCTTAACACCACTGGGAGCACCCCTCAGCCAATTGTAGATGGGAGATGGCAGATGAACGCTCCAGCTTCTTTGCAACTTGGCTGAGAAATATCTGCACCGTTTTCCAGTAACTAAGAAATGTCTATGCTGACTCGCAGGGTTCCCAGCTGCATTAAACTTCAGTTAGCCATTCTCGCAACTTGATTTATAATGCACTCTCTTTTTTTTTTTTAGCTGTCTTCCCTTCATTCTCTCACTTCCCTACTTCCCCAGCATTTCCTGATTTCATCTAAATAAACTGCTTATATAGTTGACCCTTGAGCAACACAGGTTTAAACTAGTGGGTCCATGTATGACAGACTTTTTTCAATACATATACTGGAAATCTTTTTGGAGATTTCAGACAAAAGAACTGCTGATACAGTTTGGATGTTTGCTCCCTCTAAATCTCATGCTCAAATGTGGTCCCCAGTGTTGGAGGTGGGAACAAGCGGGAGGTGTTTGGGTCATGGGAGCAGTTCCCTCATGAATGGTTTGGTGCCATCCTCACAGTGGTGGGTGAGTTCTTGCTTTATTAGTTCACTGGCTGTTTAAAAGAGCACCGTCCCCCATTCTCTCTTGCTTCCTCTCTCACCATGTAACACACCAGCTCCTGTTCACCTTCTGCCATGATTATGAGCTTGCTGAGCCTCACCAGAAGCAGATGCCAGGACTATGTTTCTTGTACAGTCTGTAGAAGCGTAAGCCAAAATAAGCCTCTTTTATTTATAAATTAACCATCATCTTATATTCCTTTATAAAAAAAGATTGTATAACCTAGACATGTTAAAAATTTTAAGAAAAAGTCAGGTATGCCATGAA
>NW_007169044.1:0-1345 GCF_000164805.1 Carlito syrichta
GTGCTGGATTTATCAAAAACTTTTCTGCATCTAATGATATAATCATGTGGTTTTGTTTACATCTGTTGATGTATTTAATTATGATTATGGTCTTGCAGATGCTGGACCAGCCCTGCATCCCAGGGATGAAGTCTACTTGGTCATGGTGGATGATTTTTGAGATGTGTTGTTGGATCTGGTTTGCTAGAATCTTGTTGAGAATTGGAGTATTTATGTTCATCAAGAATACTGGTCTGTAGTTCTCTTTCTTTGTTGGATCTCTACTTGGTTTGGGTATCAACAAATTTGTTTCTTCTTATAGCTGAGTAGTATTTATAGTTTGGGTGATCCACAGATGGTTTAGCATTACTTGTTGGAGACATCTAGCCTGTTTCTAGTTTTTTCCATTTCAGATTAAATTGGAATAAATATTTGTGTACTGGTTTTTGTGTGAACATAGTTTTCATTTCTCTGAGATAAATATCCAGGAGTGTAGTTACTGAGCTAAACTGCAGTAGATCTTCTGGAGTAGCCGCCATTTTACATTCCTACCTTCAAAGCACGAGTAATTTTGTTTCTTTTCATCCTTGTTAGCATGTTGTGCTGTTACTTTAATTTATTTATTAGCCATTGGGTATGTGTGTAGCACATTTGCATACATATTCTGCATGTTTTGTTAAGTATACCTGTAAGAATTTAATTTTTATTGGAGTATTTGTAAATGGTATGGTTTTTAATTTATTTCTACATTCTCATTGTTCATATGCTGAAATACAAAGGATTTGTGTATAATTTTGTATCTTATGACTTTGTTGAATGCGCTTATTAGTTCTGAGAGGTTTTTTGTGTTTTTTTGTAGATCTCTTTAAATTTTCTATGCAGGCAACCATGTCATGTGCAAATAGACATGGTTTCTTTCTTTTTTGTAATATCTATAAGTCATCATGCCTGGCCAGTGTCTAGGCATTTTAAAGGGCCTATTTTCAGGTACTAATAAATCCATATCAATCTCAATAAAACTTTCACTTTCTTACTCAGTTAAAAAAAATTTTTTTTTCTTTAACCATCTTGGACCAGACCCATGACCCCACAAACCAGCAGAGGGGAGGGGCACTCTATTCTTTCTTTTTTTTTTTTTTTTGAGTTGGAGTCTCACTCTGTCACCCAGACTGGAGTGCAGTGGCCGCTGAGGTGAGTGGATTGCCTAAGCCTGTGGGTTCGAGACCCACCTGGGCAGCTTGGTGAGACCTCATCTCTACAATAAATGAAAAAATTAGCTGGGTATGGTCGCACGCCTGTAGTTCCAGCTACTTGAAAGGCTGAGGCAGAAGGATCGCCAGAGCCCAGCAGGTTGAGGCTGTGGTGG
>NW_007169045.1:0-1582 GCF_000164805.1 Carlito syrichta
CAATCGCATTTCTCTACACCAATAATAAACAAACAGAAACCCAAATAAAAACACAGTACATTCACAATAGCCACAAAAAAATGAAATACCTTGTCATCTTCCTAACCAGAGACGTGAAGGACCTTTACAATGAAAATTACAAAACTCTGCTCAAAGAAATCAAAGCCGACATGAACAAGTGGAAAAATATCCCATGCTCATGGATCGGAAGAATCAACATTGTGAAGATGTCCATCTTACCTAAGGCAATCTACAAATTCAATGCAATACCCATTAAATTACCAACAACATTCTTCTCAGACCTAGAAAAAACAACACAGGAATTCATATGGAAACACAAACATCCAAGAATAGCCAGAACAATCCTCAGCAAAAAAAACAAAGCAGGTGGTATCACAATACCAGATTTCAAACTTTACTATAAAGCTACAATCATCAAAACAGCTTGGTATTGGTACAGGAACAGGCATATAGATCAATGGAACAGAATTGAGATTCCAGAAGCAAAACCTCAATTTCTCAACCAACTCATCTTCGACAAAGCCCCCACCACCTACCAATGGGGAGAGGAGAACCTATTCAGTAAATGGTGCTGGGAAAATTGGCTGACCACATGCAGAAGATTGAAACAGGACCCCTATCTATCCCCATGCACAAAGGTTAACTCCAAATGGATCAGAGACCTAAATGTAAAACCTCAAACCATAAGAACCTTAGAAAAGGAAGGAAATACTCTCATGGAAATCGGAACTGGCATCCAATTCCTGTACAAAACCCGAAACCCCCAGGACTTAAGAGAGAAGATAGACAAATGGGACCTTATTAAACTGACAAGCTTCTGCAAAGCCAAAGAAACCATCAAGAGAGCAGGGAGACAGCCTACAGACTGGGAAAAAGTATTTGCCAACTCTAGGTCTGACAAAGGCTTAACATCCTGGATCTACAAGGAACTGAAACGTACTGAAAAGAAGAAAACAAACAACCCCATTATAAAATGGGCAAAAGATATGAACATATACTTCACAAAAGAAGACATTCGAGAAGCCAACAAACACATGAAGAAATGCTCAACCTCACTAATCATCAGGGAGATGCAAATCAAAACCACACTGAGATACCACCTAACTCCAGTCAGAATGGCAATTATCAACAACTCAAAAAATAACAGCTGCTGGAGAGGGTGTGGTGAAAAGGGAACACTTCTACACTGTTGGTGGGAGTGTAAACTAGTGCAACCTCTGTGGAAAGCAGTGTGGCGATTCCTAAAAGCTCTAAAAATTGACCTTCCATATGACCCTGCAATCCCCCTACTGGGAATATACCCTGAAGAACACAAATCACTCTATAAAAAAGATACCTGCACACGTATGTTTATCGCAGCATTGTTCACAATAGCAAGAACCTGGAAACAACCATGCTGCCCATCAAAAGAGGACTGGATTAAAAAAATGTGGTACATATACACGATGGAATACTACGCAGCCATAAAAAAGAACAAAATCATGAATTTCGCTGCAACCTGGATGGAACTAGAGTCTATAATACTGAGTGACCTCTCACAAAAACAAAAATCCGAATATGA
>NW_007169046.1:0-4338 GCF_000164805.1 Carlito syrichta
CAATCCACACTAAGGAAACCAGGGGTTCTTTAAGATGATAATCCAGGAGGAGCACAAGGTTTGTGTGTGTCTCCACATCTGACAGAAAACTGTAACTCTGGGCCAACATCATAATGAAATGTTCTGCCACTCTGGTAGGATTCTGCACTCCCATCCTGCTACTGTAATCTAACTGTAACCCAGGAGTTCTCATGTTGAGCACATAACTGCCAAGATCAGAGAGCATATTTGTCTCTTGCTGTCTCTGACCAGATTGTGAGTTCTGTCTTGCAATATAGGAGCACATTATAAATTCCAGAACTCTCACATTCCTCACTGGAAGCCATGTTTGGGTCTTGCTTGCAAACCTGACAACAACCCTCAAAGAAAACCCCCAGCCTATCTCACCCAGCATGTAGTCCTGCAGAAGGCTCTTGGCAAATGGGCAAGTTGAGAGCTTTCTAACTCACTGCTCTCACCACCCAAGTTGGTAAGTACTAGTTCTATTCCTTAATTCATTCAGATGTCTCACACAAACCCCTGTGTCTACACAAGTACCTGTGAAGGTTGGCGGCATCTGGAAGAAGCCAGCTATCAGTCAACTGATCCTGAAGGTGGCTGGCCCAGGGCAGCTCAAGAGTTAGCCTGGTCCCATGCCGGGGCAGAACTGATCTTTTAAATATTATAGGTACCTGGGAAAATCTGGTGATCTGGAAGTCATTGAGACATACGAGAAACTGAGAACATCTGAGAATATATTTTTTCATCTTACTGAATATTTAGAAATATTTTTATTGTTTATAAGACATTGTTTATACATAAATCCAATACTCTTGGGTCAATAATAGTCATTGTTTGGCATGAATGATCATCTAAACACATAAATAATTTGTACCTTAATTTGGTTTGCCTGGCATTGTGTAGTTATTATTCATGGAAAACTGCTCACTATAATATAAAATTTATGTAAAAAATAGAGAAGGGGGAGGGAATCATATATGTATGTGTGTGACAGCATCTATGCACTTCCATGTTGTCAAAAGGAAGAGTCTTCAAATTGCTTGAAAGTGTGTTTTTACATTTAGCTAGGCAACACATCAGTTTATTAGAACATAAATGAAATCTCAAGGAACTGGAGAGTGGTTGCGTGCCACCTTTGGGGGGAGAAAGGTAAATGAAAACAAAGCAGTTTCATATCAAAGATTAATACTGTAACACTTATAATACCCAGCAGTACATGTGATGGTACACATTCTACATATATAGAACTTATTATTATTACTCATTATTATATTATTATATACTAATTATTATATAATTAGTATAACTAATAATTATATTATTAATATATACAAGATGGGCTTCAAATACTAAGTAATGGCTGAAACAGACCCTCTCAGCTTCCCAGGAAGTCCATTAATTTCATGACACCTTGCTGAAGGATTAAACAGTCAAGGTATTAGCCAAGTGTGATGGCACACACCTGTAGTCTCAACTACTTGGTAGGCTAAGGCATGAGGATCTCCTGAACCCAGGAGGTTGAGGCTACAGAGTCATGATCCTGCTACTGCACTCCAGCCTGGGTAACAGAGTGAGAAACCAATTCAAAAAAGAAAAAAGAAAAGAAAAATATATTATTAAATTTTCTATAAGCACATGCTTTTACTTTCAGTCCAGGCAATGATAATATTTTGGACATATTGAGCTTAAACTCTATTATTTTTTTAAAATTTTCAAAGGTTTCTCAGTTTGAGAATTGTTCTAAGCCTCTCTCTCTTGCCCTCTCTGGCTTTTATACACCCTCAGTCCTGGGCCTCAGGCTCATGTGACTCTGTAACTCAGCTTGCTTGCTCTCTCTTTGTTCTCGTGTGCCGCTCTCTCTCTCTTTTTCTCTAAACTCATTTGGGTCCTTGTTTACCCTGTTTGTATTCTGGCATGTCTTAGGATACGCAGCTCTCCATCCTCATGCCCTGCACCCTGCTCAGGTCCCCAATTCACCATGAGAGGGAAGACCAGCAGAGCCCTAACCCTGTAGTTACCAAGATACAAGAGATATGCCAAGAAAAATGCCACCCTGTTTCTTCCCAGGGCTAACCAGCTTTTGTTAACTGAATCTCCTTTCTTGAAACAGACCACAGACTCAGCATTGGCTGGCATCAGCATAATTCTGGGCTTTCTGAAGTAACTGATGCCACCATCTACCCCCTCTACCCCACTGCATGAGCAAATTGAGAAGATCAGTCCCAACCCTCCCAGAGTTCCTTGCCCTTCCATTGACCAGCTCTGTGAAACTTTGTGATGCTTCTGCAACTTCAGTAAAATATTAAAGAAGAAAAATCAGTCAAGGTATTGATAGCAATGCAGGTCAAGCGTACAAGTGTGCTTCCCTTATGATCCCCTGAGCTCCGCAAATGGAACTAGAAGGGAATAATCCAGCATTTGTTTGGTTCAATAGATGCCATATACTTTAATCAAAAGCTGTGGAAGAGGATGCTTTAGTTTATAGTCAATAAAAGTCAATCAGCTGGAAGACAAACTCATCAATAGATAAAGCCAGTAAAAGCGTGATGAGGAACAGGGTACTTATATAAGTCTCTTGGCATCCCTTCACAAATTACTTATTCACTACAAAGGGAGCACTCATAACTTTACAACAGAAACACCATCTGGTGTTACCTGGTAGACACCATCTTAACCAAGCGAGCTAAGCTACCGTCTCCAATATTGGGACAAATAGGTATGTGCCCCCTGATATGATGCACTGAGAAGGACACAGCATCCCACCTGTACAACTCATACCAAAAATGCAGAATCTGAATCTAGCTAGTTATGAAAATATATCAGACAAGCCAAGTAGGGAGACATTCTACAAAATAAATGACCTCTACTTTTCAAAAATGTCACTATCAGGAAGACAAAGATGCCGAGAAAGTCCTAGATTTAAGGAAAACAAACTATGGCAAATAAAGGTAATCTGTGATCCTGGATTGAACCACATATTGGGAGAAAATGTCTGTAAAGCACAGTATTGTTACAACTGGAAAAAAATGAATATGGCTGGACTGTGGATGAAACAATAGTACTGTATGATATCAATATTACATTTTCTGATTTTTGATAATGATAACATGATTATATAATAAAATATTCATGTCTTATGGAAATGTATACTGAAGAATTCAGGGGTAAAATGGCATTATATCTTCAATAGTCTCATGTAATTCAGAAAAATTAAATGCACATATGTATATGTGTGCATACACAGACACAGAATAGGCTAAAATGTAATCAACTAGTGATTCTGGGTAAAGGGTATCCAAGAGTTCATTCCTTGTATTATTCTTGAAACTTTTCTGTAAGTCAAAAATGTTATTAAAATGATATCAAGGAAAAAAAATTACAGATGGAAAAATTTAATCCACAAATATTTATTTGAGTTATAATGTGTCAGCTGGGTGGAATTTAAAATTTCTCTAGCCTGTTCTATCTTCTTTAAAGAATACCAGACCATCATCATGGAAGACGTTTCTACTGTATTTTGGATGGAGTCACTTGAGTGGCCATTCTTAGCACAGTCAGTGTAGGGTATGAACCTGAAGGGTGCTTCTCTTGAAGGTCCCAAGATAGATCTCAAGGAACAAAATGAATTAAACAATTTATTGGAAGGGAAGAACCAAAACTGCTCCAGAAAGGTTATAGACCATCAAACGTTTTGTTGTTTGATTTATACTAGGGGAACCACAAAAACAAACAAACAAACAAAAATGGAATTATCTTTTGGAGAATGGGTCCCTTGTCGTGCAGGCTTCGCCTGCTAGGTAAGTGTTCCAGGAACACACTGGCATCAGTGTACCAGCCAGTGTTGTTGCGAGAGGCTGTGTTTGGCTTCAGTGAATTTCTGGGAGGAGATTATTTCAATACGTTTGCCCATTTCATGATGGATGATTTACATGAACAACCTGCCCACACCCTGCTGAGTGTTCAGCAGTTTTGGACCACAAAACACCATGACCCCCATGCCCCACTCTCCATTCACCCGATTTCACCCCCAGCAACTTTTTTTCCCCCAAAGGGAAACATTTTGCCAGTGTGGAAGAGGTGAAACAAAAAACAACAGAAGCACTAAAAGGCATCAAAATGGATGAGTTCAAAAACTGTTCTGAGCAGTGGAAAAAGCATCTCAATAGGTGTAGTGCATCAAACAGAGAGTACTTTGAAGGTTACTGAAGTTTAAACATGGAAGGATAAATACAAAATTTTTAATAAATAAATTCTGGGTTTGGGGGGTTCTCCCTCCTATGTCCTATTTCAATAGACTTGGAAAATTCCCTCCAAAAAATGCAGCACATTTTTTTTTTA
>NW_007169047.1:0-746 GCF_000164805.1 Carlito syrichta
CTAATTCAAGAGCAAGTTGTCTGTTCTACCTTCAACATATATCCCACACCTGACCAGTTCTCACCACACCCACTTCTACCTCTCAGAACTAAGCACCATTCAATCTCACCTGGCTTATTAGTATAACCTCTACCTGGTCTTCCAGCTTTGCCCTTATTTCCCACACTCTCCACACACACAGAGGCTGTTTTAAAAGAAAGGTCAGTGTATTCATCTGTAACAAAGTGTTATAGTTGGGGTGGCTTAAACAACAGAAACATATTTTCTCACAGTTCTGGAAGCTGGAAGTCCAAGGTCAAGGTATCCACAAGATTGATTTTATTCCAAAGCCTTTCTCTTTGGCTTATAGGTGGCTGCTTTCTGTTTGTCTTCACATGGTCTTATCTCTATACAAACATTTGTCTGCTTCCTAATCTCCTCTACTTAGAAGGACATTAGTTTTATTGGCTCAGAGTCCACTCATATGACTTCATTTTACCTAAATTACCTGTTTAAAGGCACTATCTCCAAAGACAGTCACATACCAAGGTGTATATAACTAAGGGTTAGGACTTCAACATATAAATTTGGGGGGGACGCAGTTAAGCCTCTAATAGATAATACACCCTTCTTGAAAAGCTTTCAGTGGTTTCCCTGCCCTCAACACTCAGAATAAAAGCCAAAGTTCCTAGAGTGACCTACCAGTCCTACAGGATCTGAACCCATGATCTCTCTGCCCTTATATTTCATTACTCACTCCCTTGCTC
>NW_007169048.1:0-634 GCF_000164805.1 Carlito syrichta
GGAGGAGGGAGAGACAGCATGAAGACTAGCAGTTTCCAAATGACGCAGTATATCTGCAACCTAATGTCAGTGTTGAGATATAAACTTGAGAGAAATTTATCATAAAACAAAAAAGAAGAATTTTTAACATCCTTTTGTCCCAGCCACCCCCTTGAGAAGCGACCTATTAAGCCATGTGGAAACTTGAATGGGCTTTCCAAGTACATGTGGGGGCGAGGGGGGGTGAGAAATCTGGAGGCTGGGGTTAGGTGCCTTGGCCTTTGGCACCTGCCCCTTCTCTGAGGGCAAAAGAGAAAGACTGGAGGCTGGGGTCATGTGCCATGGCCTTTGGCACCTGCCCCTTCTCCAAAGGTAAAAGAGAAAGACTGAAGGTCAGGGCTAGGCACCACGGCCATAGACGCCAGCACTTCCTTCCCAGACAAAGGTGGAAGAACTGACAGAACAGATGATAAGAAACAAGAGTAGTAGAGAAAGCAGGAATTGGAGTTGTAGGAGGAACAGGAGAGGACAAAGGAGGTGAAAACCTTTCTTATTTTGTTTATGTTTTTAGAAAATCCAGAATTTGCCTTGAACACTTGCAATTTATTTTTTAAAGGAGAATATTAAAACAGACAAATAACTAATAAAGTTAACT
>NW_007169049.1:0-652 GCF_000164805.1 Carlito syrichta
ATATAAGGGGTTTTTTATTGTGTGTGAAAAGTAACTGAAATAAGTGGTCAAAATCTGGTGGCATTAGTTATTCAAAATGTGATATCTACTGTAGTTGGAAAACAGAGAAACCACGACACTGAGACTATTATAGAAAGTGGCGACTTTATTATGCCGGCGGGCTCGAGGGCTAATGCGTCCAAATCAAGCCCCCAGAACGGGCGAAGTGGGATCTTATACCTTAGTTTAGGTAAGGGAGGGGTTCAGGTTGAGCTATTACATATTTCCTTTGGAATCTTACAAAGTTGTACTCAGCAAAATCAGATTTTTCAAAGAACAAATGGTCTCCAGGAAATTCAAAGTGTAGGATTGTAAGCTGTTAACTTCAAAAGAGGGGTTTTGGATAAGTTTGTAAGTTAGTTACTCTTTTGCATTTCCATGAAATGGCCAGTCTCTGTCCATTTGGCCATTCTTAAACAAAACCTGCCTGTCGCCTGGCAGGTCGTTAAAGCTTGCCCCTTGGATTTCAAAAGGAAATACCTTGAACTGCTACCAACCCCCCTTTCTGCCACAGGGTTACTGGGAGACATCCTGTCATCCCAGCTGATTGCCATGGGGCCAACTGCTGATCCCGAAGCAGCTACTCATGTGTTTCTGCGTTCATTCACTCAAT
>NW_007169050.1:0-7894 GCF_000164805.1 Carlito syrichta
CAGCTTTTTGGATTGGGAGACATTATAGTGTTTTGTTTGCTAGTAGTAACTCCAGATCCAGACCCATGAATTTAGATTCACAGCTGGTTCAGTGGTCATTCGCTGTGTGGCCTTATACAACTTGCAAAATCTCTCTGTGCCACAGTTAATTTACCCATAAAATGGGATAATCACAATACTGACTTCAAGAGTTGCTCTGAGTTAATCTATTTAAATGCTTTGAGCTGGGTTTCACACCTTGCAAGTGAAAGTAGTATTGTCGTTATCATGAGCTGAAAAACATGTTACTCAGTTAAACATTGAAATAAGGCAACAAAGTCTATAGTTAAAGTGATTATAAGCCTTCAAACACCTTTGTTGTTCTGAAAGCTTTAATGATAACAGCACATTCCTTCACTCTCTAAAGTGTCCTGGGTTGGGTAATGAATTCTCAGGTTCCTGTCTGTAGCACCATATACGATAACAAATTTGTGGATTAAAACAAACACACACAAAATGGAGGTATAGATTTTTAAAAGTCACATGCAAATTCATGTCTAGGTTAAGGTCCAGCCTAGTGGCTCACAGCTGTAATTATAGCACTTTGGGAAGCCAAGGAGGGAGGAATGCCTGAGCCCCGGAGTTTGAGGCCAACCTAGGTAGCATAGTGAGACCTTGTCTCTACAAAAAATAACAAAATTAGCCAATTGTGGTGGCAAGCACCTGTAGTCCCAGCTACTTGGGAAGTTGAGGGAGAAGATCACCTAAGCCCAGGAGTTTGAGACTACAGTAAACTGTGATTGTGCCACTGCACTCCAGGCTGGGTGACAGAGTGAGAACACAATTCAAAAGGAAAAAAGTGTAGTGTGGTTATCTGAGGGAGGGGAGTGGAAATGAATAATGGAAGTAAAGGACATAGGTAGAGACACACACATATATACCTGCAAGAGAGGCACTCTCATGGACTAGTGATGACAGCCATGAAGAAATTCTAGAATCTCTGTGATACCCAGTCTGTTTGCGGGATGGGATCAGACTTTTTTTTTTTTTGTAGAAAGACTGATGCCACACAGTAGCAAATAAATTGTTATAAAAGGTGTTTTCTAGCTGGGTGCAGTGGCTCATGCCTGTAATCCCTGCACTTTGGGAAGCCAAAGTGGGAGAATTGCTTGAACCTAGGGGTTTAAGACCAACCTGGGCAACTTAGAAAGACTTGGTCTCTACAATAAAGCAAAAAATTACCTGGACTTGGCTTTGTGTGCCTGTAGTCCTTGCTACTCAGGAGGCAGAGGCAGAGGGATCATTTGAGCCCAGGGTTTTTAGGCTGCGGTGAGTCATGGCATGCACCTGCACTTCAGCCTGGGCAGCAGAGTGAGACTCAAAATAAAAAGGTGTTTCCTTTTGGGGCATCCCTGAAGAAATCTCCAGCCAAAGGGGAACTCACTTTACTGGGCAGTTAAGTAACATTTTACTAATCCAGGTCCAGGCGTGGTGGCTCATGCCTGTAATTCCACCAATTTGGGAAGTCGAAGCGAGAGGATTTCCTGAGCCCAGGTGTTTGAAACTAGCTTGGGTAACTTGGCAAAGCCTCATCTCTAAAATAAATCAAAACACTAAGTGTGATGGGGCACACCTATAGTGCCAGCTACTTGGAAGGCTGAATCAAAAGGATTGCCTGAACCCAGCAGGTTCAGGTTGCTGTGGCCATGATTGTGATGGTGTCACTGCACTCCAGTTTGGGCAACAGAGTGAGACTCTGACTTAAAAATAAAGAGAAAGAAACAAGATCCTATTAATCCTACTAACCACTGCCCCTATCATTCTCAATCTTCTATGGAAGTTGAATAAACAAACAGTTTCTTCTAACTAAAATTAGCTAAACTAACAGAGAGGATGGGATTACTTTAATCAAATGTTTACACTTACCTGATCGATTCCTATGGGGGAAATACAAACTGACCCATTATAAAGTACTGGACAACCTAAGTCTTTGATAATAGAACCACATGCATCCCCTGAACTTTCCAGCTGTGATATTGTAATAATGAGACTGACTCAAACCGATTACCATTGTTTAAGTTGTTACAGGTGATGCAAACCTGAAATTGCTCAGGCATGCGTAGTGGAAAAAAGTTTGAACTTCTGAAGTGTTAACACCAACAACCTGGCAGATTGACTACACTGGCATCACCTGGGACTATTTAGAAAGGCCATAAGCACTTGACCCACCCTCAGATCTGGGATACAGATTTGAATGATACGCTTATGTCCTTGTCAGTGGACTCTGAAGAAAGCTCTTATTTTTTCTCAAGACAGTGCCAGACTCGTTGAGTTCATCAGAGAGCAAGCCCACTGCTCACTAGCAGTATGACTCCATACCACAAAGCCTTGATGCATTATTTCAAAGAAGTTTTCCACCTGCTGAAGGAGGTGTTTCATGAATTGCCTACCAATGGTGACAAGACCTTTATGACCTATAACCTGAAAAGTGGGTCTTTTGGAAATGACACAAGAGGAACACTTCCCTTGAGTATCCTTGGAAGGGACCATACCAGGTGACTTAAACTTGAGGATATTCAAGGAAAAGCCTTCCCTAGGAGCATCCCTCATCACACGGTAGGCAATTTCCCCAAGATCATGGAGAATTTCCCATTTCACCTCCTTCCACTGATTGAGAATTCATTTTATTTTGCACTTACATAAAATGTTCAAACTATTATTTTGTTAGGAAATTTCTCTACTCAAATGAACATTTTCTTAGCTCTACTATTCAAAGTTTAGCTACTCTCATTAACCAAACAATTACTGGCAATGTAATCATTTAGATTAACGGGAAGAATCACAATAGTATTTGTTCCCACACACACTTGGTTGAACAACAAAGAACACTGACATCATTCTAAGGCTTAGGATTCTTTTCTTGGCAGGTAGACTAATATTTTTCATTAAATGGCTTAGCACAGAGAAGAAGATATAGAAGCAAAGGGGTGGTCTACCATCAGTTTTCATTTTAATACTGCTAATTTATCTCTAGGCATAGAAAATGGTGTAAAAGGGCAAAATCTAGGTGATGTTCCATACTTCCTCAATTCAAACTTTTATTTGACACACATGATGAAGACTGTATCCTATATGTGAAGACACAGATAAAGAATCAGAACCCTGTACCATACTATCACAGAACATACAGTTGAATATTGGTTCCAATGAAAACTCTAGCAGCAAATGGAATGCCTTTAGAGTTCCACTACATGAAATAATAATTTTGATTATTGGATGCATCAATACTCAGCGCATGTTTGGGAGGTATCTAATCAACCTTTAATGAAGACCAAATTGGAAGAGTTATTTTATCAAATTCATAGAAATAATTTTTCTTTTGACCCCAATTTAAACCATCACCATGGGGCTGGGTATGGGGCCTACACTTCTTCTTTTTTTTTTTTTTTTTTTGAGTTGGAGTCTCACTCTGTCACCCAGACTGGAGTGCAGTGGGGCCGCTCCCAGCCACCGCAGCCTCGACCTGCTGGGCTCCGGCGATCCTTCCACCTCAGCCTTCCGAGTAGCCGGAATTACAGGCGTGCGCTACCACACCCAGCTAATTTTTTTATTTTATTGTAGAGATGAGGTCTCACCTGCCCAGGCAGGTCTCGAACCCGTGGGCTCAGGCAATCCACTTACCTCAGCCTCCCAAAGGCACGGGATTACAGGCTGAGCCACCAAGCCCAGTTGGGCCTACACTTCTTATCCTAGCACTTCAGGAGGCTGAGGCAGGAGGATTGCTTGAGCCTGGGAGTATGAGCCCAGTCCAAACAACATAGTGACCCTTGTTTCTACAAAAATAAAAAATATTAGCTGGGCATGGTGGTGCATGCCTGTGGTTCCAGCTACTCGAGAGTCTGAGGCAGAAGAATTGCCTGAGCTCAGGTTATCAAGGATGTAGTGAGCCATGATTGGGGCACTGCACTCCAGCCTGGGCAACAGAATGATACCCTGACTCAATAAATGAACAAACAAACCATCTCTATGAAGCCCAGTTTTGAGTAAAATTAAGACTGTTGAGGCAGAAATAATTAACTAAAGGCTTATTGGATTCCAAGTATTATGACTGAACCAAGAATTTTCTTTAACAAAGTGGGGGTTTTCCAATGTCTGTTACATGTTTTATAAGATTAGAAGAGAGTGGGATTCCTCATATCAGAGTTGTCTTTTTTCATTGGAGGGTACAAAAGAGAGGTGACAATCATTGACAACAGAAGACAACACACATGTTAAAAATGTTTAGCCCAAAAATCAATCAGTGCAACTTCATGATCCTTAAATACATCCCTTTCAATGTCAGTAGGTAATGTAATAAACAGTACTTTAACAGTTTGAGAGACTCGTCATAAGATGATTTACTGAGGGACTGCATGCAAGTCATGAATTCTAAGACCTTCTTCAGGTAATTGGTTTGGAAACTGGCCAAAGGAAGCCTGGAGGTTCTCACCGCAGTGTGCAGCTGCAGAAATGGCAAAGAATAACCATGGCATTTGCATCACACCCAGCTGGTGGGGAGTGGGAATCCTATGGCTCTTTCTCTCAATAAGACTGTGCTATTCATCTTTGGTGTCAAGTAAAGAGAAGAACTACTTAACAGATAGAGAGAAAAAGACATGCAAAAAAGTGATATTAACTATGAAATGTGCAAAGCAATGGGATACACGCAAGAGTAGTGAGGGAAGACAAGGGATTTAAAAAGAAAAATGGGGGAAATTATACAGTCTGGAAAGAATCATCCTTGGCTACAAGAATCTAAAATAAAAATGGTCTCAGTACAATGCTGGACAGATTCACACTCTACCCTCATAAAATGCCTAACATATTTACCATGTCTTGGTTAATTCCCAGGATTCCATTAGAACATCCAGCAGCCCAAGTCTCAAGCCTTAATTTTTTTTTGAGTTAGAGTCTCACTCTGTTGCCAAGGCTGGAGTGCAGTGGCATGCTCACAGCCACCACAGCATCAACATGTTGGGATTAGGTCATTCTTCTGCCTCAGCCTTCCAAATGGCCGGAACTACAGACACACACCACCACTTCTGGCAAGTTTTTGTGATTTATTGTAGAGACAAGGTCCCACCAAGTTGCCCAGGTTGGTCTTGAACCCCTGGGCTCAGGCATACCTGTCTCCTCGGCCTCCCAAAGTGCTGGGATTACAGGCTGAGCCAACACACTTGACTTGTTGTAATTTCTTATGGGTATAAATGGGGGACCCAAAAAACCCCTGGACTTTATTTATTAAAAATTGTGTATTTATTCTTACATGTTTAACCTTCAGTCACTTTCAAAGTACTTTTCATTTGATACCATACACCCACCAAAATGCTTTTTTACTGCACAAAGTAGTTTTTGAACTTTTAATTTTGATGCCTTTTAGTGCTTCTGCTGTTTGTTTGTTTGTTTGTTTGTTTCACCTCTTCCACATTGGCAAAACGTTTCTCCCTGAGGACTTTTTTCATCAGAGAAACAAATGAACAAAAATTCACTCAGGATAAGATGGGGTGAATACGGAAGGTGAGGTATGGGGGTCATGCCTTTTTATTTGACAAAAACTATTGACACTCAGCTCGGTGTGTGCAGATGCTCTCATAAATTACCCATCACAAAATGGACAAAATAATTGAAAAAAATCTCCCCCCAAAAAAAGAATTCACTGAAGCTGAGTGCAGCCTCTCACAGCAATGTTAGCTGGTACACTGATGCCAATAGGTTCCTTAGAACACTAATCTAGTGGGGGAAGCCTGTACTACAAGGGGCATGCCCTTCAAGAAATAATTCCATGGCTGGGCTCAATGGCTCAGTCTGTAATCCCAGCACTTTGGGAGGCCTAGGCAAGTGGATTGCCTGAGCCTGCAGGTATAAGACCCACCTGGGCAAGTTGGCAGACTTCGTCTCTACAATAAATCAAAAACTAGCTGGGCGTGGTAGTGCATGCCTGTAGTTCCAGCTACTTGGAAGGCTGAGGTGGAAGGATCGCCTGAGCCCAGTAGGTCGAGGCTGTGGTGGCCGGTACATTGCCACTGCACTCCAGTCTGGGTGACAGAGACGCCAACTCAAAAAAAAAAAAAAGAAAAGAAAGAATTCCAATTTTCAGGGTAAGTCTAAATCTTTGCATTGAAGGTTCAGTTATTTATCCCAATTTTCTCTGTCTAGCTTGTTTTTTGATTGCTTTTTGTTTTTGAGTAAGAGTCTTACTCTGTCACCTAGCCTGAAGTGCAGTGGAATGATCACAGCCTCATACTTCTGGGTTCAAGTAATCCTCCCGTTTCATCCTCTCAAGTAGCAGGGACTACAGGTACATGCCACAACACTTCACTAATTTTTTTTTCTTTTGTAGAGACAAGGTCTCACTCCATTGTCCAGGCTAGTGTCAGACTCCTGGTCTCAGCAATCCTTTCATATCAGCCTCCTGAACTTCTAGGAATTCAGGTGCAAGCCACCACACCTGGCCTTGTTTGGGCTTTTTTTTTTTTTTTTTTTGATTTGGAGTCTCACACTGTTGCCCAGGCTGGAGTGCATTGGTATGCTCCCAGCCACCACAGCCTCGACTTGCTGGGATCAAGTGATCCTTCTGCCTCACCCTTCCAAGTAGCTGGCACTACAGGCTCATGCCACCACACCTGGCTAATTTTTGATTTATTGTAAAGATGAGGTCTCACCAAGCTTCCCAGGTTGATCTCAAACCAGCAGGCTCAGGCAATCTTCTCACCTCTGCCTCCCAAAGTGCTGGGATTACAGGCATGAGCCACTGTGCCTGGCCCTGTTTTGGTTCTTACTAGATATACTTGCTTAGAGAATCTTTATCTCTAGGCCAGTGACCCTTTTTTCATTCTAGGTGGTTCCTTAAGCCTAGGTTCCCTGAATTGAGGGACGTCCCAAAGGATTTTTATGGAAGTGAAAAGGCTGACAATGGATTTGCAACTTAGTTCAGTTTTACTTGGTAGGAAGATCAGGAAAGTGTGGTGGAACGATCTCTCACTGATATGACTTAGCTTTCAAAAAGATTGTAAGTTTTAAAAAAATATAGGGTATAAATATTTAAAATGTATGATAATGTTAATGATTTTATCATTTTTCTAAAAGGGAAAGTAGATGTCTTCACTGAGAACAATGACTTTAATTTAGGGAAAGCCAGTACTCTCCATAAGGACAGGCATGGGTTGGGAATGACCCGAGGCTGTTGCTAATATACAGTGTGGACATCCCCTTCCGGGACAGGGGGCCATCACCTTGTGCAATGAAGCCACTTCCTGGCACAGTGAATGGTCAGGTATTGATTCTTCTGGATCCCCTCATTAGGATTGAACAGGTTTTCAGCATCTGGTTAGCACCGAGGGCCCCTAAGAACAACATGCTTTACCCAGAAGCACATTATCATGGCCCACATCAAATGCTCCAGGTCCCGAGTGTGCATCTTGTATATTAACCCAATAAACAAACATGGAAAAAAGCAAGAAGGAAACAGATACCTAAAGAGAAGTAAAGAACCAGAGGAAACTGATCAGAATGATGAGGTTTCATTTTGATGCAATGAGTTCCTGTGGATGAACCACATTCATCACAGACAACTCAGTACCTTTTTGTTTCTTCGGTAACTGGAGATTTCTGAGTCATAAACTGTTAAAACATGTTGGTTTATCAGGGAGGACAACCAAACAATTTACTTTGAAGTTCCCTTTATTTCTTACTCTTTCATTACAACCAGTGGTAATTTCCTTGCGCACTACTCAACCCTGGTTTCTACTCTAGAAATTTAGATTCCTATTTCTGAGTCTATAAGACAATGTCCCAAAAAGTCCCATAGATGCCAGATCAACATTTTATCACAGTCCTGGCATCTGCTGTAATACTTTTCCTTTCCCATTCACTCAGA
>NW_007169051.1:0-301 GCF_000164805.1 Carlito syrichta
CATAGAGCTCTGCTAGGCATATGCTCTCAGTGTCGTCTAATAGACGTTAAAGGGAAACAGTGAGAATCAGGCCTCACACAAAAGCGAAAGCCAGTATAATACTTGTTGCCCCATTCAGGGACAAGCAGTTTTGAGGAACGCCTACCATGGAAGACTCTTATTTTCTGCACACACAGCAAAGGCTTGCAGGCCATCTTGGCAAATGTAACCGCAGAGCCACTGCTGTCAGTATTAAACTCCCGTGTAGAAAGAGAAAACATTTCAGCATTCACCGTTGAATGTAGCATGCTTTGATACCAAC
>NW_007169052.1:0-724 GCF_000164805.1 Carlito syrichta
CAGATGGCCAGCTCGTTAAGGCAACTAGTTAATTCAGCTGTCTTGCCAGTTGGGTAGTTAGGTAGCAAGCCAGTTAAGTCAGCTGACTAGAGGCTGGCTAACTAGTTGTCAGGTACTTAATTCAACTGGCTACACAGCTGTCTAGCTAGGTAACTAGCTACTTAAGTCAGCTGGCTAGCCAGTTGACTAGCTGATTAAGTCAGGGAGTTAAGGCTCCTGGCCAGCCAGTTAAGTCACCTAGCAAACTAGTTAAGTCAGCTAGTTGAGTCAGCTGGCTAGCCACCTGGCTAGCTGGCTAAGTCAGCTAGTTATGTCAACTGGCTGGCCAACTGGTCAGTTAGGTACCAAGCTAGTTAAGTCAGTTGGCTACCCAGCTGTCAACCTGGTAAAGTCAGCTTGTTAAGTCAGCTGGATACCCAACCTGCTATCTCTTTAACTATATAGTTAAGTCAGCAGGCTAGTCAGCTGGCTAGCAGATTAATCAGATAGTTAAGTCAGCTGGCTAGCCAGCTGGCTACCTAGTTATGTCAGCTGATTAAGTCAGCTGGCTAGTCAGGTGGTTAGATGGTTAAGTCAGCTAGATAAGTCAACTGTCTAGCCAGTTGGATAGGTAGGTAGCTAGCTACATAAATCAGCTTGCTATCCAGCTGGCTAGCTAGTTAAGTCAGGTTGTTAAATTAGTTGTTTATCCAGCTGAGTAGGTCGGTAGCTAGATAAATCAGTT
>NW_007169053.1:0-426 GCF_000164805.1 Carlito syrichta
ATGTCAGCTGACTAGCAAGCAGGCCAGCAATTTAGGTCAGCTAGTTAATTCAGCTGGTCATCCAGCTGGCTAGTTAGGTAGTGAGCTACTTAAGTAAGTTGGCTAGCCAGCTGGCTAGATTTTTAAGTCAGCTGGTTAAGTTAGCTGGCTAGCCATCTGGCTAACTAGTCAAGTCATTTAGTTGAGACAGCTGGCTAGCGAGCTGACTAGTTAGGTAGTGAGCTAGTTAAGTCAGTTGGCTAGTCAGCTGGCTAGTTTAAGTCAGCTAGTTAAGTCATCTGGCTAGCCAGCTGGCTAGCTAGGTAGCAAGCTAGTTAAATCAGCTGGCTAGCCAGCTGGCTAGCTAGTTAAGACAGATTGTTAATCCAGCTGGCTAGCCAGTTGGTTAGCTATGTAGCAAGCAAGTTAAGTCAGCTGACTTGCCAG
>NW_007169054.1:0-490 GCF_000164805.1 Carlito syrichta
TTTTTTATTTTTCATTAATCAGTAGTTTTTATTATGGTTTTGTGGGGTACAGTTAAGGGTAGGTGTACAATGACGTTTCATTCAGGCACCCTGTAGATAAGAAGTGTTTTCCCATCCCCCGACAGATATTTGCTACTGTTAATCCCATCCCCCTCCCCCCCGTAGGTTCCCAGTACCATCCGTCATTTTCTCATAGTATTGCATTGGATGTTCAAGGTCCATATGTCATATTCGGATTTTTGTTTTTGTGAGAGGTCACTCAGTATTATAGACTCTAGTTCCATCCAGGTTGCAGCGAAATTCATGATTTTGTTCTTTTTTATGGCTGCGTAGTATTCCATCGTGTATATGTACCACATTTTTTTAATCCAGTCCTCTTTTGATGGGCAGCATGGTTGTTTCCAGGTTCTTGCTATTGTGAACAATGCTGCGATAAACATACGTGTGCAGGTATCTTTTTTATAGAGTGATTTGTGTTCTTCAGGGTATG
>NW_007169055.1:0-685 GCF_000164805.1 Carlito syrichta
ATCTATATGTTTGGGAGCTGGACTTGCAGTCCCAATCTGTCCAACTCCTTCCATTCCAGTAGTCTACCCCAGTGAAACGATTCTCCTTCTCCCATGGCTCATGATTTCTGATTCATGTATATTTAATCATTTGTGCAAAGCTTTAAAATTTACAGTGTGCTTTCATGTGTATTATAAAATTTGAATGTTAATGTTTACAAGATGTTTTTACCAACTTTAGAACAGAGAACAAAATGGAAACCCAGGAATGATGTCTGAGATCATACAACAATAAATGGCAACATCAGAACCCTGACTCATGGCTTCTGACACTCTTCATTGAGTTCTGCTCAAGGCAATTGACCATTTGTTTTACACTGGTCAATCACCAGCATCAAATCAATAACCCGCCAATCAATGTGAAAAGTCAACACAGTAGGTGTGAATTGACTGATTTGTCAAAAGAAATGACCCTCTTTTGGTTGCATTGATCTGGACATTCTCATGCAGTGTGGCCAACTGTCCTGCTATACATGGGACTGAGTGACTTCCCTGTATGACTTCCTGTTTTAAAACCAGGGTATCTATTCAGGTCTCTTGCCCACTTTTCAAAAACATGGAACCAACCGTGTTGTCATCAAAGCTGGACTGGATAAAAAAAATGTGGTACATATACACAATGGAATATTATGCAGCCATAAAGAAG
>NW_007169056.1:0-348 GCF_000164805.1 Carlito syrichta
CAATGGAAGGGAATGGAATGGAGAGGATTGGAATGCAATAGAATCGAATTTAGAGTAATGGGATAGAGAAGAATTGAATGACTTGTAATGGAACGAAAAGGAGAGTAATGGAATGGAGAGGAATAGAATAGAATGGAATGAAGAGGAATGGAAAGGAATAGAATGGAACGAAATGGAATGGAGAGGAATGGAATGCAATGGAATTGAGAGGAATGGAATGAAATGGAGTGGAATGGAATGGAGAGGAACAGAATGGAATGGAATGGTTTGGAATGAAATGAAAAGGAATGGAAAGAAATGGAGTGGAATGGAATGAAATGGAATGGAATGGAATGGAATGTAGAGGAT
>NW_007169057.1:0-309 GCF_000164805.1 Carlito syrichta
TAATAGAATGGACCAGAATGGAATGGAATGGAATGTAGAGGAAGAGAATGGAATGGAATGGTATGGAGAAGAATGAAATGGAATGGAATGGAATAGAGAAGATTGGAATGGAATGGTATTGAAAGGAATGGAAACGAATGGAATGGAAAGGAGTGGAACGGATTGGAATGGAGAATAGGGAATAGAATGGAATGGAGAGGAATGGAAAGGATAAGAAAGAATGGAATTTAATGGGCAGGAATGGAATGGAATGGGATGGAAGTGAGAGGAATGGAATGGAATGGTACAGAATGAAATGGAGAAAAATGA
>NW_007169058.1:0-370 GCF_000164805.1 Carlito syrichta
GAAGGGAAAGGAATGGAATGTAGAGGAATTGTATGGAATGGAATGGAGAGGAATGAGACGGAATGGAATGGAGAGGAATGGAATGGAATGGAGTGGAATGAATTGGAATGGAGAGGAATGGAATGGAATGGAATGGAATTTTGAGGAACGGAATAGAATGGATAGAAACAGAATGGAATGGAAAGGAATGGAATGGAGAGGAATGGAAGGGAATGGAAGGGAATTGAATGGAGTGGTATGAAAAGGAGAGTAATGGAATGAAGAGGAAAAGAAAAGAACGGAATGGTATGGAATGGAATGTAGGGGATCAGAATGTACAGGAACGAAATGGAAAGGAATGTAGTGGAATGGAATGGAATGAAATAAAATT
>NW_007169059.1:0-579 GCF_000164805.1 Carlito syrichta
TGGAATGGAAAGGAATGGAATGGAGAGGAATGGAAGGGAATGGAAGGGAATTGAATGGAGTGGTATGAAAAGGAGAGTAATGGAATGAAGAGGAAAAGAAAAGAACGGAATGGTATGGAATGGAATGTAGGGGATCAGAATGTACAGGAACGAAATGGAAAGGAATGTAGTGGAATGGAATGGAATGAAATAAAATTGGAAAGGAACGGAACGGAATGGAATGGAAGGGAGAGAACTGAAATGGAATGGAATGGACTTGAATGGAATGGAGTGGAATGTAATGGAATGGAAAGCAATGGAATGAAAAGATTGGAATGGAGAGTAATGGAATGGAAGGGAATAGAATAGAAAGGAATGAATGGAGAAGAAAGGAATGGATTGGAATGGAACGGAATGGAATGTAGAGGAAAGCAATGGAATCAAATGGAATGGAATGGAGATGAATTGTATGGAAAGGGATGGAACGGAGAGGAAAGGAATGGAATGGAATGGATAGGAATGGAGAGGAATGGTATGGAACGGAAAGTAATGGAATGGAGTTGAATGGAATGGTGAGGAATGGAATGGAAAGGAATTAAG
>NW_007169061.1:0-911 GCF_000164805.1 Carlito syrichta
ATTGGGTCATGGTTTCTTATCCAGTTTGCCATTCTGTGTCTTTTCAGTGGTGCATTTAATACATATACATTGAGCTTGATTATTGAAATGCAATTGTTTATCTCTGTCATGAAGTTCTTATAAAGTTTTTTCTTTGCTTGTTTTCTTTTGATTTCGGGGTTGAAGTATGTATGTGTTTTCAAGTTTCTTTTTGCACTGTATTCTCTGTTGAATCTGTGTTCTGTTGTTCTTTTGGGAAGTGTGTGATCATTCTTTTTTTTTTTTTCCTTCTTCCATGCTTAATACCTTTTTAAGTGTCTCCTGTAGAGCTGGTCTGGAAGCTGTGCAATCCCTTTGGGAATGGATGTCTGGGAATGATTTTAATGATCTATTATTGATGAAGCTGAGCTTGGTTGGATAGGAAATTCTTGGCTGAAATTGTTTTTCTTTGAGGACTTTGAATATAGGGCTCTAGTTCTTTCTTGCTTGTAGTATTTCTACCAATATATCTGCTGCTATTCTGATTGGTTTTCCCCAGTAGGTAGTTTGGCCTTTCTTTCTTACTGCCTTTAGGATTTTTTTCTTGTGTGTCTACTTTGTGTAGGCGAATTACTATGTGTCTAGGCGTTGATCTTCTCATTTTATGTCTTGTAGGGGTTATCTTATCTCTTTTGCTTGGCTGGGCATATCTCTGGTGAGATGGGGAAAGTTTTCTTGGATTACCTCCTGGAATACTTGCTCCACGTAGGTCTCCTTTTCCCTTTCTTCTTCTGGGATACCAATCAGGTATAGGTTCGGCCTCTTGATATAATTGCACATCTCTTATAGGCTTTCTTCTTTCTTTCTGAGTCTTCTTTTTAGGTTCTTTACAGGTTGGGTTAATTCCATGTTCTGGTCTTCAAGTTCTGAGATTCTTTCTTCAGCTAGATTAA
>NW_007169062.1:0-350 GCF_000164805.1 Carlito syrichta
TCTTTTTTCTTTCTTTCTTTCTTTCTTTCTTTCTCGCTCTCTCTCTCTCTCTCTCTCTCTCACCTTTCTCTCTCTTTTTTTTCTGTTTTTCTCTCTCTCTGCTCTGTAAGCATATAGAAACAAGGCAACTGTTTGCAAGCTGGGAATTGGACCTTCCCCAGACACCAAATCTGCCAGCACCTTGAACTTAGACCTTCCAGCCTGTGAAAATTAAATGTCTCCTTTTTAAGCTACACAGTTTATGACATTTTGCGTGTCAGCGCAAGATAAGACATTAATTGGTACAGAAAAGTGGGATGTACTGTAACAAACATCTAAAAATCTGTAAATGGCTTGGAACTGGGTTATGG
>NW_007169063.1:0-8591 GCF_000164805.1 Carlito syrichta
CTAGCCATCTTCCAATGATGTTAGCTATATAGTTAAGTCAGCTGGCTAGCCAGGTGGCTATCTAGTTAATTCACCTAATTAATTCAGCTCACATGCGTGCTAGTTAGCTAGGTAGTTAGGTAATTAAGTCAGCAGGCAAGCCAGCGGTCTATGTAGGTACATAGCTAGTTAAATCAGTTTGCTAACCATTTGTCTATCTAGTTATATCAGCTAGTTAGGTCAGCTGGCTATCCAGCTGTCTAGGTAGGTAGTAAGCTAGTTAATTTTGATGGCTAGCCAGCTGACTACTTCATTAAGGCAGCTACCTAACAATTTGGCTGTGTAGTCAGCCAACGTGTTTAAACAGCTAACTATTCTGCCAACTCATCAACCCACAAGTTCAGTGACCTAGCTAACCCGTTAAACAACTAGTTAAGTGAGATAGTTAACTAGATTTCCCACTAGTTAAAACAGGTAGCTAACTCGCTAACCAACTCAAGTCAGTTAGTTATCTTGTTAGCCAACTAAAGTCAGCTACCTAAGTCAGCTAGCTAACCAGCTAGCTAGCTAAGTCAGCTAGTTAAGTTAGCTAGCTCACTAGTTAGCTAAATATATGTCAGCTACTTTAATCTGCTACCTAAATAGTTTGCTAATTAGTTATATCAGCTAGTTATTCAGCTAGTTAAATAGTTAGCTAACTATTTAATTCAGGTATTTAAGTCAAATAGATAACTAGTTAAGTCGGCCAATTAAGTCAGCTACCTGAGTAGTTAAGTCACCTTCCCAATTCATCTAGTTAAGTCAGCTCTATAATTAAGTCAGCTGATTAAGACAGCTAGTTAGCAAGTTAGCTAACGGTTTAATACACCAGGTTGAGTCAGGTAGTTAGCTAGTTAATTAACTGGTTAAGTTAGCTGGTTGTCATCTAACTAGTTATCAAACGGGTTGGGACAGCTGGTTGAGTAGGTTAGCTAGCAAGTGAGCTAAAAAGTTAAGTCAGCTGCCTGTGTCAGCTTGCTAACTAGTTAGCTAATGGGTTAAGTCAGCTGCTTGAGCCACCTAGGAAGCTCATTAGCCAAGGAGTTAAGTCGGATGATTAAGTCAGCTAGCTAGCACGTTAGATAACGAGTAAGCTAACTAGTTATCTCGTTGGTTAAGTCAGCTAGCTAGCTAGACAGCAAAGTATTTGTTAGTTTTTAAGCTAGTTAGCTAGCTAGTTACCTAACGGTTGAAATCAGTTGGTAGTTAGGTAGCTAGCTGGTTAGCCAACTATTAAATCAGTTATCTTGCTAGGTAGCTGTCTAGTTGATTCAGCTAACAAAATCACCTGGCTGGCGAACTGGCTTGCTAAGTAGCGAGGTAGTTAATCAGTTGGCAAGCCACCTGGCTAGCTGGTTAATTCAGATAGATAAGAGAGCTAACTAGCTGGTTAAGTCAGCCAGTAAATTCAGCTTACTAGTTAGTTAAGTCAGCGAGCTAAGTCAGCAGGCTAGCCAGCTGCCTAGCTGGGTAGCTAGCTATTTAACTCAGCTGGTTAGCTAGTTAGCTAGCTAGTTAAGTAACCTAGTTAAGTCAGTTCACAGGTCAGCTGGTTAGGTAGGTAGCTAGGTATTTAGTCAGCTGGCAAGCCAGTGGGTACGGAGTTAGCTAGCTAGTTAATTCAGCTGGCTATCCATCTGTTTAGCTAGGTAGCTAGGCAGTTAAGTCAGCTTACTAGCCCGCTGGCTAGAAATGTAAGTCACCTAGTTAAGTCAGTTGGTTAGACAGCTGGGTAGCTAGGTAACTACATAGTTAAGTCTGCTGTCTAGCCCACTGGCTAGTTAGTTAAGCCACCTAGTTAAGTCACCAGGATATCCAGCTGACTAGCTAGGTAGCTTGCAACTTAAATCAGCTGTCTAATAAGCTGGCTAGCTAGATAATTCACCTATTAAAGTCAGAAAGCTAGCCAGATGGCTAGCTAGGTAGCAAGCTTAAGTCAGTTGGCTAGCCAGATGGCTAGCTAATAAAGTCAGCTAGTTTAATTTGTTGACTAGCCAGCTAGCTAGCTAGGTGGAGAGCTAGTTAAGTCAGCTGTGCAGCCAGCTGGCTAACGAGTAAAGTCAGTTAATTTTTGCCAGCTTGCTAGCTACTTAAGTCAACAAGTTAAGTCAGTTGGCTAGCCACCTGGATAGGTAGGTACCAAGCTAGTTAATTCAGCTGGCTAGCTAGTTAAGTCAGCTAGTTAATTCATCTGGATTTCCAGCTGGCTACATAGGTAACTAGCTAATTAATTCAGCTGGCTAGCCAGCTGGCTAGCTGGTTAAGTCAGCTATTTAATTCAGCTGGCGAGCCTGCTGGCTAGCTAGTTAAATCAGATAGATAAGTCAGCTGGCTAGCTAGTTGAGTCTGTAGTTAAGTCAGCTGGCTAGCCAGCTGCCTATCTTGGGAGCTAACTAGTTAAGTCAGCTGACTAGCCAGCTGGCTAGCAAGTTAAGTCACCTAGTTAAGTCAGCTCGCTAGTCAGCTGCTTAGCTAGGTAGCTAGGTAGTTAATTCAGCTAGATAAAGCAGCTGGTATACATCAGTAGCTAGCAAGTTAAGTCAGCTGGCTAGCCACCTGGCTATCTAGAGATGTCAGCAAGTTAAGTCAGCTGGCTAATTAGTTATGCCAGCTAGTTGAGTCCACTTGGTAGCCAGCTGGCTACCTGGATATGTGAGCTAGTTAATTCAAGTGGCAAGTCAACTGGCTAGCTAGATAACTACATAGTTAATTCACCTGGCTAGCCAGCTATCTAGCTGGTTATGTCAGCTAGTTATGTCAGCTGGCTAGTCACCTGTCTAGGTAGGTAGCTAGCTAATTGAGTCAGCTGGCTAGCCTGCTGACTAGCTAGTTAAGTGAGCTGGCTAGCCGACTGGCTAGCTAGTTAAGCAAGCTGGCTAGCCAGATGGCTTTCAAATTAAGATATTAGTTAATTCAGCTGGTTAGCCAGCTGGCTAGCTTGGTGGGTGGCATGTTCAGAGGGCTGGTTAGCAGGCTGGTAAGGTAGGTGTCCAGATAATTAAGCTGGCTCGCTAGGCAGATGAACACCAGGGTGGCTGGCTAGTTAAGCCAGGTTTCTATCCCACTGTCCAGCCAGATGGCTGGCTATTGGAGCCGGCTTGGTAGCCAGGTGGACACTCCACTATCTAGTTAGCCAGGCTTCCTAGCCAGCTAGGCAACAAGGTAGCTAGCGAGTTAAGTCAGCTGGCTAGCTACCTAGCCAGTCAACTAGCTAGTCATCTAGTTAAGTTAGCTAGCTAGCTAGTTAAGTCAGCTAACGTTTCAGCTAACTATTCAGCAATCTAGTTAAGTCAGCTAGTTAGTCAGGTTACTTGTCCAATTGCTAGATAAGTAAACAAGCTAGTCAACTAGCTAGTCAGTTAGATAATAAAGCCAACTCTCCAGCTAACTAGCCAGTGAGGTACTTAGTTAAGTCAGCTTGCTAGACAGCTGGATAGCTTTTTTGCTAGCAAATTATGTCAGCTAGATAGCCAACTAGCTAGACAGCTAGCTAGTTAAGTCAGATAGCATACCAACTAGTTACTTGGCTAACTAGTTGCCTAGCAACTCAGCTAGCTGGTCAGCTAAATATTCGGCTCGCACCCCTGCCAGCTGGTTAGCAAACTAGTAGGCTCACTTGCCAGCCAACAGGTCAACTAACTTGTTGACTTGCCCACAGGCCATCAGGTCAGAGAACTAGTCGGCTTGCTCGCCTGCCAACTGGTTAAGTCAGCTCAAAGTTCGGCTCAGTCACCAGCTGGATATTTAAGGCACTAGCTGGCAGAGTAGTTAAGTCGGTTTATTGGGAGGCTCACTCACCGGCCGACTAGTTAAGTCTGACCAGTTGGCTCACTCAGCAGCCGACTAAATTCAGCTGACCAGTCATCTCACATGCTGGCCGACTAGGAAAGTCAGCTGACCAGTCACCTCACCTATCAACTGACTAGTTAAATCACTCGACCAATCATCTCACTCACCGGGGAAGTAATTAATTCAGCTGACAAGTCGGCTCACTCACCAGTTGACTAGTTAAGTCAGCTAACCTGTGGGCTCACTTGCCGGCTGACTAATTAGGTCAGGTCACTGGTTGGCCAACTAGCTGTCCAACTAGTTAAGTTAGCTAACCAATTGGCCAACTACTGGGCCAACTTGTCAGTTTACAATTTATGTCAGCTAACTAGTCAGCCAACTATTTAGGTCAGCTAACTATTTAGGTTAGCCTGCTGTCTAGGTAGGTAGCTAGCTAGTTAAATGAGCTGGCTACCCAGCTTGCTAACTTAAGTCATCTAGGTAAGTCAGCTGGCAAGCCAGCTGGCTAGATAGAGAGCCAGCTAGAAAATCAATACACCAACTAGTTAGCCTAGCTAACGAGTGGCCCACTTGTGAGTCAACTAGTTAACTCAGCTAAATTGTCGGCCAACTATTCAGTCAATTTTTTTTTTTTTGAGTTGGAGTCTCATTCTGTCGCCCAGACTGGAGTGCAGTGGCCACTCCCGGTCACTGCGGCCTCCCTGCTGGGTTCCGGAGCTCCTTCCACCTCAGCCTTCTGAGTAGCCAGAAATACAGGCGTGCGCTACCATGCCCGGCTGATTTTTTGATTTATTGTAGAGATGATGTCTCGCTTCCCAGACAAGTCTTGAACCCGTGGGCTCAGGCAATCCACTCACCTCAGTTTTCCAAAGGCACGGATTTACAGGCTGAGCCACCAAGCCTGGTTTCAGCCAACTTTTTATGCCAGCAAACAAGTCGGCCAAGTACTCAGCCACGTATTAAATCAGCTAAATAGTCAGCCAATTCATCAGCCAACAAGTTAACTCACCTAGCTAACTTGTTAACCAATAAGTTGTCAGCCTGTTATCTCAATTACCAACTAGTTAAAACAGTTAGCTAACTCATTAACCAACTTAAGTCAGCTAGCTATCTCGTTAGCCAACTAGTTAAGTCAGTTAGGTAAGTCAGCTATCGAACCAGCTAGCTAGCTAAGTCAGCTAGCTAAATCAGCTAGCTCTGACTTGTTAGCTAACTATTTTAGTCAGCTCCTTAAGTCTGCTTCATGACTAGTTAGCTAATTAATTAAGTCAGCTAGTTATTCAGCTAATTAAATAGTTAACTAACTATTTAATTCACGTAAAGTTAGTTAGCTAAGAAGTTAACTCTGCCAGTTTTCAGGTAGTTAAGTCAGTTTTCTAATTTCGTCAGCTTGTTAAGACAGCTAGCTAGTTAGTTAATTAACTGGTTAAGATAGCAGGTTGAGTCAGGTAGTTAGGTAGTTAACTAATGTATTAAGTCATTGGTTGAGTCATCTAGCTAGCAAGTTAGGAAATGGGTTGATTCAGCTGGTTGATTAGCCTAGCTCTCTAGATAGCTAACAAGTTAAGTCAACTGGTTGAGTCAGCTAGCTACCTAGCTAGCTAACAATTTAAGTCAGCTGGTTGTGTCAGCTAGCTAGCTCATGAGCTAACGAGTTAAGTAAGATATATAAGTCACCTAGCTAGCGCATTAGATAATGAGTAAGCTAAATATTTAGCTAACTGGTTAAGTCAGCGAGTTAGCTGTCAGCTAACTATTTAAGTCAGCTGGCTAGCTACGTGGCTAGCTAGTTAGCTAACTATTTATGTCAGTTGGCTAGCTACGTAGCTAGCTAGTTAAGTCAGCTAGTCAAGTCAGATGACTAGCCAGCTGGCTAACTAGGTAGCGAGATAGTTAAGTCAGCTAGTCAAGTCAGCTGGCTAGCCAGCTGGCTAGCTAGGTAGCGAGCTGGTTATGTCAGTTGGCTAACCAGCTAGCTAGTTGGTAATTCAGCTAGTTAAGAGAGCTGGCCAGCCAGCTGACAAAGTAGCTAGCTAGCTAGTTATGTCAGGAGATAGTTACCTGGCTAGCTAGTGATGTCAGTGAGTTAAGTCAGCTGGCTAGTCAACTGTCTAGCTGGTTGTCGGCTAGTTTAATCAACTGTCTAGCAAGCTGGATAGTTAGGTAGCTAGCTAGAAAACTCACCTTGCTAGCCAGCAGGCTAGCAGTTCAAGTAAGCTAATTGAGTCAGCTGGTTAGCCTGCTGTCTAGGTAGGTAGCTAGCTAGTTAAATGAGCTGACTACCCAGCTTGCTAACTTAAGTCATCTAGGTAAGTCAGCTGGCAAGCCAGCTGGCTAGATAGAGAGCCAGCTAGTTAAATCAGCTGGCTAGGCAGCTGACTAGCTGTTTAAGTCAGCTAGTGCTAAGTCAGCTGGCAAACAAACTGGCTAGCTAGTTAAGACAGCTCATTAACTAGCTATTCAGCTGGTTAGCTATGCAGCTGGTTAGCTAGTTAATAACCTAGTCAAGTCAGATGGCTATCCATCTGGCTAGTTAGTTATTTCAGCTAATTAAATCAGCTGGCTAGCTAGGAAGCTAGCTATAAGTCAGCTAGTTATGTCAGGTAGCTAGCTAGTTAAGTCAGCTAGTTTAGTCAGATGGCCAGCAAGATAGCTAGCTAGGTAGCTAGCTAGTTTAGTAAGCTAGTTAAGCCAGCTAGCTAGCTAGGTAGCTAGCTGGTTAATTCAGCTAGTGAAGTCAGCTTGCTTGCTAGTTAATCAGAGAGTTAACTCTGCTGGTTAGCCAGCTGCCTAGCTGTGTAGCTGACTAATTAAGTCAACTGGGTAACCAGTTAGATAGCTAGTTAAGTAACCTTGTTAAGTCAGCTCACTAGCAAGCTGGATAGCTAGGTAGCTAGGTAGTTAAGTCAGCTGGCAAGACATAAGACTACATATGTAGTTAGCTAGTTAAGTCAGCTGGCTATCCAGCTGTCTAGCTAGGTAGCTACGCAGTTGTCAGACTGCTAGACAGCTGGCTACCTGATTTAGTGAACTAGCTAAGTCAGATGGCTAGCCAGCTAGCTGGCTAGGTAGTAAGCTTGTTATTTCAGCTAGCTAGCCATCTGGCTAGCTAGTTAAGTCAGCTAGATAATTCACCTGGCTTCCCAGCTGGTTGGTTAGGTAGCTAGCAAGTTAAGTCAGCTAGCCTGTTAGCTGTCTAACTGATTATGCCAGTTCAATAATTCAGCTGGCCATCTAGCTGGCTAGCTAATTAAGTCAGATAGTTAAGTCAGTTGACCAGTCAGCTGGCTAGCTCGGTAGCTAGCTAGTTAAATCAGGCAGTTAACTCAACTGGAGAACTAGGTACCCTGCTTGTTACATCAGCTAGTTAATTCAGCTGGATAGCTGGTTAAGTCAGTTAGTTAAATCAGCTGGCTAGGCAGCTGCCTATGATGGCAGCTATCTAGTTAAGTTAGCTGGCTATCCAGCTGGCTAGCTAGATAAGTCAACTAATTAAGTCAGCTCACTGGCCAGCTGGTTAGCTAGGTTGGTAGTTAAGTCAACTGCAAGCCAGCCGGCTATGTAGGTAGGTAGCTAGTTAAGTCCATTGACTAGCCATTAGACTTTCTATTTATAACAGCTAGTTGTCAGTTGGCTATCCAGCTGTCTAGATAGGTAGAGAGCAAGTTACGTTTGATGGCTAGCCAACTGACTACTTCTTTAATCAGCTAGTTAAGTAAGCTGACTAGGCTGCTGGCTAGCTAGATGGCTAGGCAATAGAGTCAGCTGGGCTCCCCCAGGCGGCCAACTAGTTAAGTCAGCTAGTTAAGAGAGCTGGCTAGCCGGCTGGCTAGCTAGTTAAGTCAGCAAGTTAAGTGTGTTGTCAAGCCACCTGGCTAGCTAGCTAAAAAGCCAGTTAAGTCAGATGATTAGCCATCTGGCTCGCTAGATATTTTAGCTAATTATTTCAGCTGGCTAGCTAGGTGGCTGGCAAGTTAAGAGGGCTGGTTAACGGGCTGGTCAGGTGTGTGGTCATCTAGTTAAACCGGCTGACTAGCCAGCTGATCAGCAGTGTGGCTGTATAGTTTAAATGGCTGGTTATTAGACTGTCCTCCCAGCCGGCAGGCTATTTAATTCAAATAGAAAGCCAGCTGGCCAGCCCTCTAGCTAGCTAGCTGGCTGCCTATCCAACTAGCCAGCCAGGTAGCTAGCTAGTTAAGCCAGCTGACTAGCCCTCTAGCCAACCAGGTAACTAGCTAATTTAGTCAACTCGTTAGCCAGGTAGCCTGCCAAATAGCTAGTCCGCTACTTAAGTCAGCTAGCTAGCCAGCTGGTGAGTTAAGTCAGCTGGCAAGTCAGTTCACTATTCAGTTAGCTAGTTAAGTCAGCTAGGTAGACAGATTGCTTATCAAGTAGCTATTTAAGTCAACTATCAAGTCAGCTAACTGATCACCTACATAGTTAAGACAGCCAGCCAGCTAACTAGCCAGTTAGCTAGCTAGTTCAGTCAGCTAAATAGACAGCTAGAGACCTTGTTTGCTAGCTAGTTATGTCAGCACATAGCCAGCTAACTAGTCAGCTATCTAGTTAAGACAGCAAGCAAATCAACTAGTTACGCAGATAATAAGTGAGCTAGCAACTCAGCAAGCTGGTCAGGTACTTAGTGGCCTTGCTCATTTTCCATCAGGTCAGCTAACTAGTCTGCTCACTCACCGACCAACCCAGTCAGCAAACCAGTCAGCTCACTCGCCAACCAAAAGTTCAAGTAACTTGTCGGCTTGCTCACAGGCCAACAGGACAGTTAA
>NW_007169064.1:0-754 GCF_000164805.1 Carlito syrichta
CTAGTTAGCTAAATATATGTCAGCTACTTTAATCTGCTACCTAAATAGTTTGCTAATTAGTTATGTCAGCTAGTTATTCAGCTAGTTAAATAGTTAGCTAACTATTTAATTCAGGTATTTAAGTCAAATAGATAACTAGTTAAGTTGGCCAATTAAGTTAGCTACCTAAGTAGTTAAGTCACCTTCCTAATTCATCTAGTTAAGTCAGCTCTCTAATTAAGTCAGCTGATTAAGACAGCTAGCTAGCAAGTTAGCTAACAGTTTAATACACCAGGTTGAGTCAGGTAGTTAGCTAGTTAATTAACTGGTTAAGTTAGCTGGTTGTCATCTAACTAGTTATCAAACGGGTTGGGACAGCTGGTTGAGTAGGTTAGCTAGCAAGTGAGCTAAAAAGTTAAGTCAGCTGCCTGTGTCAGCTTGCTAACTAGTTAGCTAATGGGTTAAGTCAGCTGCTTGAGCCACCTAGGAAGCTCATTAGCCAAGGAGTTAAGTCGGATGATTAAGTCAGCTAGCTAGCATGTTAGATAATGAGTAAGCTAACTAGTTATCTAGTTGGTTAAGTCAGCTAGCTAGCTAGACAGCAAAGTATTTAAGTTAGTTTTTAAGCTAGATAGCTAGCTAGTTACCTAACGGTTGAAATCAGCTGGTAGTTAGGTAGCTAGCTGGTTAGCCAACTATTAAATCAGTTATCATGCTAGGTAGCTGTCTAGTTGATTCAGCTAACAAAATCACCTGGCTGGTGAACTGGCTTGCT
>NW_007169065.1:0-761 GCF_000164805.1 Carlito syrichta
AAGTGAGCTAAAAAGTTAAGTCAGCTGCCCTGTGTCAGCTTGCTAACTAGTAGCTAATGGGTTAAGTCAGCTGCTTGAGCCACCTAGGAAGCTCATTAGCCAAGGAGTAAGTCGGATGATTAAGTCAGCTAGCTAGCATGTTAGATAATGAGTAAGCTAACTAGTTATCTAGTTGGTTAAGTCAGCTAGCTAGCTAGACAGCAAAGTATTTAAGTTAGTTTTTAAGCTAGATAGCTAGCTAGTTACCTAACGGTTGAAATCAGCTGGTAGTTAGGTAGCTAGCTGGTTAGCCAACTATTAAATCAGTTATCATGCTAGGTAGCTGTCTAGTTGATTCAGCTAACAAAATCACCTGGCTGGTGAACTGGCTTGCTAAGTAGCGAGGTAGTTAAGTCAGTTGGCAAGCCACCTGGCTAGCTGGTTAATTCAGATAGATAAGAGAGCTAACTAGCTGGTTAAGTCAGCCAGTAAAGTCAGCTTACTAGTTAGTTAAGTCAGCGAGCTAAGTCAGCAGGCTAGCCAGCTGCCTAGCTGGGTAGCTAGCTATTTAACTCAGCTGGCTAGTTAGTTAGCTAGCTAGTTAAGTAACCTAGTTAAGTCAGTTCACAGGTCAGCTGGTTAGGTAGGTAGCTAGGTATTTAAGTCAGCTGGCAAGTCAGTGGGTATGGAGTTAGCTAGCTAGTTAATTCAGCTGGCTATCCATCTGTTTAGCTAGGTAGCTAGGCAGTTAAGTCAGCTTACTAGCCCGCTGGCTAGAAATG
>NW_007169066.1:0-334 GCF_000164805.1 Carlito syrichta
GTTGATTCTTCCAAACCATGACCATCGAATATTTTTCCACTTGTTTGTGTCATCTTTGATTTCTTTGAGTGGTGTTTTCTAGTTTTCATTGTAAAGGTTTTTCACATCTCTGGTTAGGCAGATGCCAAGGTATTTCATATTTTGTGTGGCTATTGTGAAAGAAATTGTGCTTTTTATTTGGTTTTCTGTTTGTTTATTATTGGTGTATAGAAATGTGATTGTCTTTTGCACATTTATCTTATATCCTGAGACTTTGCCAAAGTACTTTATTGGTGCAAGGAGGTTTTTGACAGATTCTCTTGGGTTTTCCAGGTATAGAATCATGTCATCTGCA